>NW_016915373.1:526375-597145 GCF_001483705.2 Eufriesea mexicana | reverse complement strand
ATTTTTTTTTTTTTTTTTTTTTTTTAATTAGGTTCGGTTACAATTTAGTAGTATTCAATTTTACCCATAAATTAATTTTTCATCCCTGCGAAGTTTTCCAAAGGAACACATACACACTTTTTTGTCGAATTATCTTTCTTTTACGAGAGAGTTTACGTCGATAAGGAAGGGGATAGAAGGTCGATGTCGAACGATCCGAAATCACGTTCAGCTAGAGCGCAAACGAAAAATCCAAACGTTTACGGTACAAATAAGAAAAAGATCCAACAAGACAACAAGACCTGGTTCCATACACCAGGATTTCATGCAGTCAATTCGAACTTGTAGCTGCATCAATACACAAGCACTCATATAACCCAAAAACATTGCACACTCGATTCTTTCATTCTACCTCTCTTTATTCCCGTCTCTCCAACGATTACCCTCTCTCCTTTGTTTACTTCTCTGCATTCCCTTTATTATAAGAAAAAAAACCTTGACTACTTATACCAAAAGTTCGAAATTTCTTTTGTACCTTTCTTAAACTAAAAATAAATTTGTTCGAAAAACAAATATTTATTTGCAAATTGTATTTGTATATTTATAATATAAAAGAAATTTCGAGTATTACGAAGAATTTGTAATAAACGAGATTACGTTAAGAAAATAGTTTCGCTGTGAAAAAAAAAAATTAACATAATTATTAAAACTATCGACTAAAAATAAAAACAGTGATGCAAATAGAGAGTTGCGAAACTCTCTTTCTTCTCATGTTGTGTGCACAATCTGATCATACGTCGTCGGTAATACAGTGTACTGTTTCTGTAGATAGAAGGTAAACGACTGATTGCCACGTTGTATACGTTCGATCCATGCGTTTCTTCGTCGCTCAGCACCAGAATTAACACTTCTTTCGACGTAGCGAAACTAACATGTTAATGAGAGTTAATACAACTGCTTCGTAATACGGTGTACAAAGAACTCTCACCATAAATAAGTTTAGCGAATCCAAGAATGTTGTTTTGAGGTCTAAATATTATATAAGTTTTACGTTTGACATTTAGAAATAAGTAATCAGTTCGCTTTTATCAAAGTCTGTTTTATGATTATTTTACGGTTCACGATTAACGCATGTAGTTTAATTTGTTACGAATAGATAGGAAATAATACCGTATTATGATTCGAAAACTTATGGACGCCGCGGTGCCAAATTTACGTTATTATTAATGCACTTTTCGTTCAGTGAATACGTGCCGTAAACCGAAGGAAAAAACTGCACTTGGTTCTGGTGCAATGCGTAAAGTATGCGATAGTAAGAACAAAGTGTTAGGAGAATTTTTGTAGAGTAATTCGATGACCACTGTGTCCACGTAGAACATGCAACGAAAATGCACTTGAATGAGAAGGCGATGACTCCCAGCTTTCAAGGACCTTGCAAGAAAAATGCACTTCACAGCAAAGAATCGGGAGAGGGAGATGCAGCAGATATCCCACCACTCCAGCTTTTTGCGCTCCTCTTAGATTTTCATTGAAATATTATGTAAAATTTACGATATATACCTAGACGATCTTTTGCCACGTTTTATATTTTACCGTAATTAGATTTTAATATCTCTCGCAAATTCTTTTTGCATCAAAGTAAAATAAATAAAACTTAGCTTATATGTCACAACTAAATAGTTCATAGTTTTCTTATTAAATTTCAATTATTTCCTACATTTTTTGTTATAATAAGATATGTGAATGTGAAATTTTTATTTGAACTTTGTAAAATATATTAATACTTTATTTATGCATAACTTTATCGTTTATGAATAAACTTACCTTTATTTTTATGCATAATGAATGAATCAAATAATTCTAGTTGCAGCGTTTTTAAGTATTTTAAAACTGTTAAATGAATATAATAAAACAAAGATTTACGGAAAAAAAAATTTGGTTAAGATATGTTTTAAAGATGTCAAATATACATTTAAAATTCATTTTAATGCATATAAGCAATCATATGAACAAAACTCACGAGTATAATCTTCTATGGTAATATTAACTTTTTAACAGAAAAATATGTTTCCACAAAGAATATCTTTTCTTCAAGAGAAATTACCCTTTATCAAGAATCTTTTCTCTGAATTTATTTACATATTTAATTTAATGCAATTAAAACCCCTGTATATATGTCAAGAAAAATGATTAGTTTTTAAATTTTATTAAGGTAAGTTTATAATATTAGGATGCACATGACGATCAATGTTTAAAAAAAAAAATTAAGAATATATAAGAGGCAGTCATGCATATATGTAGAATGTTCTCCATTTCTTTGTAATATTTTATAATATTTTTCGTTTCTTTATTTTTCCCTTTGTTACTATTTTATTAACTACTTACCATTTCTCATTAGATAGCATGATTGTATAGTGAAAAGAAAAATATATTTTGCATGAAATATAAATGTGAAATGGTGCTTAGTTCTCAATGACCATCTCAGAACATTCTAAGATAATGAAGAACTAAATGAGCCTGTAGTAAAATCACAACACGTCCCTCCAAAATTATGAGCTAGATTTTATTACATTACTTATGAAGCATTACCTTCGCTTTAGATACTTGAGAAATTTCTTCCTTCTTCACCCTCAGTTAAAATGTACGATGAAAGATAAGAAGTTGATGAGAATAAAGACGACCAAGCAGCGAACAGTCCATCAGCGAAGGATAATAAAATGGAGAAGTGGAAAAGGACTCAACTGCACCATATCATTGTACTAAAGTCCACTGATGATGCTGATATCTGATCTTGACACCTAACACACACTCAGTTGCCTAAGATCCTGCAACACACATCATTTTTTCCATACTGTACCTATAAACCTCTTATAACAATCAGAAACTGTAACTATAAAATAAATATTAAGCTTCAACATTATTTGATTTCAAAAACTACAATATTATTACATATAGTGTGTTGCTTTTTAATTTCTGGGTTTCTATTTTTTTTTTAATATTTTATTTATTTACTTTTACAAATACTAATATCTTATATACTTTTTTCTAGCTTTTAATATTACATGACATTATATTGTGCAACATAATATAATGAATAGAATAGTAATAAAATATATATATATATATATATGTATATATGCGTATATATACAAACATGAATTGTGTATACACGCACGCACACACATGTATATATATCATATTTACTATTCCGTTATTCTGTAGTCCATATAAATAAGAATATTAACAAGAATTTAAAAAGATTATATAAAATTAATACCTACGATTACTATAAGATATTATATTTCATATTTTAATGTTATTTAATTAATCAAAAGACGTAAAATATTTCACTTTATTAAATAAATAAAATTTAACAATGTTAAATTTTGAATATACCTACTATTATCCAAAACAATACACTTATTATAAATATATAATGAGAAGTATATCAGCACTTGATATAAAGAAACATTACTAAGCTTCGACACCTCGCATTTTTTTAAAATACAAAAAAATGTTTAAAGCAAACAAAATTCTCTTAACGATAATAACAGATAAAAGTCACAGAAAAATGAGTGAATTAAGTGATTTCATGCACGATGAGAGTGATCTTTGAAATCAACGGCGAACTTCAAATGTAAGAATTCTTTTTGCGTTGTGCATTACCCATTCGCCATTTTCACAACTTGGAAATGTTGATTGAAATATATTTGTGAAGCACACCAGAATATTTGACTCACCGAACTTACTATGTAAAAACGGCGAATCTCATAAGGAGAATGCTGATTATAGACGCCGTAAACAAATTTAAACACGACAACAAAGAAATTTTCTTTTCCAGCGAACGCCAAACGCTTCCTGCCTTCAGCCAATTCTGTAATGGCCGTCGTTTTCCGTGCGATTGGTTATGAAAACCCCTCAAACGTGCTACTCACTGCTGCCAATATTACGCACTTAAATTCGACGTTTCTTGAATTATAAATATTTTTAATTAAATAGATTAAAAGGACTTATTTTTTTGTAGTGTTATCTTTAATGTTCATTTAATGAAAATAAATTTATAAAATTAATCATCTAATTATGTAATATAATACATTATGAAACGCTTGATACATAATATTTTTTTTGTGTTATTATAGACAAATTATGTTTAATAAGAACATTTTTTGTCATAAATATGTTTTGAATGTGAAGGACATAAAAGAACACTAAAGCATTTTATCCATCTGGCAACATTGCTTGGCCCGCGAAACAGTTCGAGATATTCGGGAAGACACGAAGTAGTCGATTGCGCGGGTAGACGTTAGTGCGTTGAGTTTGTGGAGCGAATAAGAAGGAAAATGGCGATGGCAACAACTCAAGTTAAGGGAAGTGGATGGCCAAGAAGAGCTAGTAACAGTTCTTTTGAAGGGAAAGTGGTACAGAACCAGTCTGTAACTATCAACAGGACAGTTAATTTGTAAGTGATAATCAATATGTGACTTAATTACATTATTTTTTAGAGTTAATGTTTTGACTGCCTCTCCTGTAGAACAACTATGGCCGGTTAAGAGACGCTAGCAATTAAAATTATGTTCCTAACACCTTTCAATGCATCTTACATGGTACAACCATGAGACGGCTGTTCATCTTTTTGTTAAGTACTCATGGAAATTTTAAGCAATACCTTATTTGAATCGTATTGATTGATTAACGATTCAATAATTTATCTTTTCTTGCTATTGTGAAACATAACCAACTATTTTAATATATTTAGAAATTTTCGATGTTATAAAATATTTCTTCAGAATCAGTAACATGTACATTTTTATCAGATTGAATTAATTATTTGCTTAAAATTTCTGGATATAGAATAAAGATATATCTTTTGTGCTTTATTTGCACAAAGTATAATCTTCTGATAATAAAGAAGCTAAAGACAAATTTAATTTCCATTACATTATATTTGTGAACATATAAAAGTTGTAGCCATCGTATATATAATGTACGCTGGCCTCTTTTATACATTGAATGTATGTTTGCGTACGAAAACATGTTTTGTTATTTTTTACAGTCAATGTAATAATGTGACTGTTAATTTGTAATGCGTATATACTTGAAAAACAGTTGTATTGTCACTGTTTATTGTTTCTACTTGTATACTACAAATTATTTTGATGTGTATAAAAAAAATGTACAAAATAATTTCGCAAGTCAGACTGCTATGGTTTAAGATTTATATAACTTGTAATGGCTAAAACTACACATATTTGTATTTTTTTTATTAGTAAATTGGCCTTCCATATTTTATGTAAGATAAATTTTGCAGTATAACATATTTTTGTATCTACATTATTATGAATGTATTTGTCTCAGATAATCCATAACTATATTTAGTTGTTAATTTAAGAGATCACATAATGTGCATAGATATTGATAAATATTTTTAATAATTTTTTATAAAATGAAAAAATTAATATAAAACAGAACTTACATGAAATATTGCACATTGCATTTAAAATTTTCACTTATGCGCCATTGGTAATGTTTCAGAAATGGAACTAGGCATTGAAGTATGTAATATATCTATTACACATCACAAAATATCACTTGATATTTATAAGTGAATAATACACTTTATTTGTATAATGTAATGAACTAATTGTATAGGCATAAGTACTTTAATTAATTATTCACATCTTGATATTTTAGCAAGTTTATGATTGTGTAGTATTTACAAATATTAGAAAATATTACAAAATATTTGTCTTAAAAGAAAGCTGTTAAAATTTCTTAGCATACAATCTACATATTACACCATATATGTGTTAGGAAAAAATTGCAGACATATAAGAGTAGTATAAATATATGTATTTATGTACTTATGAACAGATAATATGACTACATTTGATAAATCTTACTTATAACTAATGTAAAATGTAATGTTATAAGTAACATAGTATTTTGTATACATCAATCATAGTTGATAATTTGTACTTGATAACTAACAGTAAGCAATCACTATATATGTGATGTTCATATAGAAATTTAGTATGCAAACAGAAATTTAATTTGTTACATGATACTTTGATAAACATTGCTGAACAACACTGTATTTGTATACAAGCTTTGTAAATCATACAGGTGTAAATTTGATCAATTTCTACTTATTCATATTTTCATTATATATATATTTTTTTATTCAATGTATATATATTTCTAAACATGAAAAGTGTCAGATATAAAGTCATTATTTTTATATTATAAATCTGTATGTTATTCCTCTTGCTTGCATGAACAAAATAATATTTTTTGTCTTGTATAAAAATGTGGAAGTTAATATAAGGTTTACTGGGAACAAAATTACATGCTCAAACTATCTAGTGCATTGTGAGTACCTGTATAATCTTTATAATTACATATTGTAATATTATTTGTAAAAGTGATGTTGAAGAGACTGGATTTAGTTACTGAAGGATTACATAAAAAGTAAGAACCTAACACAAAAATAAAACTCATTTATCATAGATATCCTTTGACAAACTATACATTTGGAACAAAAGAGCCACTCTTCGAGAAAGATCCATCTGTACCAGCAAGGTTTCAGCGTATGCGAGATGAATTCGATAAAATTGGAATGCGCCGCAGTGTTGAAGGGGTTTTGTTGGTACATGAACATGGATTACCACATGTCCTCCTGCTCCAATTGGGAACAACATTTTTTAAATTGTAAGTAAAAATTTTGTTTTAATAGGCTATATACCAAAACTCAGTGTCATGATCATCCGAAATTTGGATTAGTAATTAGTACAAGTAGGTTTCGAAATTTATTTGCAATAATTGGAATGTTGAAATCTCGGTGGTCGTATCTCACAAGATATTTTCGGATTTTCACATATCCCTGGGTTTAAGTATAAAAAATATTTTAAAATTTATTAATGTATATAAAAATATTTTTTTCTTTTTGTTGTTAGACCTGGAGGAGAACTAAATGCAGGAGAAGACGAGGTAGAGGGCCTAAAACGGCTCCTTACAGAGGTAACAGTTAGCACGACGCCTTATGCTACCTTACGAGGTAGCTAGGAGTGGCACTTTGATATGTTAGATTGTAACACTGTTTAAGAATCGATTGTATTAATCCTACAGACATTTGTAGAACTTATGTAACCGGGCCTGTAGCTCAAAATAGGGAATTTCTAATTACATTAGGATTTACGTTTTTAGTGCGCTGCATGCCCGGATATTTCAATGTTTATAGTAATACAGTTATAACTTGTTACATTATACATATCATGGTTAGCTAAGAACATTGTTCTTATGTCACTCGTTATATATATATTACTCAGACATAAAAGGGGCAAGACGCGAAGATTGTAATATTATGACAAGAAGACTGTATTTTATATGTCATTATGAACTTTTTGTTGGAATTCATTAAAAAAACAAACGGAAAGATTGTATTAAATAACATCTAGTTCTAGAATATTTTGCTAGAAAATATTTAAAGTATGCAGTACCATGATTCTTCTTCATATAACAAATAGGTGGTTCTCAGGTCATATATTTATGCATTTGTCAAATCTTTGATTAAAATGATAAATGTATGTACAACAGCTGTTTCATTTAATTAGGTATCTGTAAGCAAAAGAACTGAAAGTATTTGAATAAATACTTTTAACCTGTGTTACTTATATAGAAACTAACAGGAACATATTAGGGAATTATTGATTAGGTTAATTGTTAGCTGAATTAATAAGATTATATAACCGTTTTAAATATAAAAAAAAATTGTGTAACCATGTTCTTAGTGGACTGAACGAAGAAGATTGTATTTTAATGTATATGAAGTGTAGCAGAATTGAAATAATAAGTACTATAATATCGAAATAACTTTTAGACCTTTGGGCGACAAGATGGAGTCAAGCATGCAGGAATGGGTGATAGAAGATACCATTGGAAACTGGTGGAGACCTAATTTTGAACCACCTCAATATCCTTATGTACCACCACATATTACTAAACCAAAGGAACACAAAAGATTGTTTCTTGTCCAACTGCAGGAAAAAGGTAATTTTATTCTATTCGTAATAGTCTTAGCTATAAAAATATATTGCCATATTGAAAGCAATATTTTTGCATTTTTTAGCTCTATTCGCAGTACCTAAAAACTATAAGTTAGTTGCTGCACCATTGTTTGAATTGTATGATAATTCACAAGGATATGGACCTATTATTTCCTCGCTACCACAATCGCTTTGCAGGTAATTATCATATACGGAATTCTTAATTGAATTAAATGTTTGTTATTTTTATCACCTTTTTAAATTATTTTATTTTATGTTACAGATTTAATTTTATCTATATGTGAAAGAAAATATAAGTGAGAAAGTGGAGTAATTTTATTTAACAGAAACTACTATAAATACAATGTATGTATGAGATGACGAGTGAAACTGCAAAAAGACGTGATCTATGTATAATGTGACGTACACTAAAAATTAAATCTTTTTTTAAGTAGTACTTATATAATTCATTAGCACTTTTAATCTCTAATCCTTATATTTATGTTAGTTTCATTTCATACTTAATGATAATCATTATATCTACATTTATTCATAAGATGTACATATATTGTTAAACTTCACTGTTTATATTTGATTGTGGAGTGTTTTAGTTTAATGTTATAAATTCTTTCGTGGAAGATAAATTTAATTGATTAAAATTTAATATGCGTGTAAATATATAAATATATATTTATATATTTACATGCATACACATACGTACATAATTTTATGATAAATATAATTTTGTAAAATTACAATAAAATTCATGGACGTTAATCTTATAAAGATTAAACTCACAATTCATATCATAAAGTGTTAATATTAATTATTGTGAATATTTTGTTTTCATACTAGTAATATTTAGATAAAAAATCATATACACATTTTTGATGTTATACAATAAGATAGAAAAAAATAACTGAATTGGATTTGTATTTTTACAGAATATAAAAAAATGTTTGTAATTTGTTAACATTTTTAAGAATGTAATTGAATATATTCAATAACATTATAATTTTCAGTTTTCTACTGAAATTCTTAGAATATTGGTTATTTGTAAGTTAAAATCTATAAAAATTGTTTGTAATCTACCTTATTTGTATCTAATAATTTGTATCTATCATACCGCCATTTTGTATTTAGCAAGGTAGCGTGGAGGAGAACTATCGATAGTTACTACCATCGATAGTTTGACATCAAACTATATGTCTGTTGTTCAAAATATATGTTACAGCTGAAGAACTTAATTTCGTGCATAATTATCGATTATTTCTGTTAATTCGAATCCTACAAAACTTTTTTATGTAGACAAAAGTGATCAATATTAATTATTGCAAATAATTATTTTTTTAACTGTTATACTTCGGAAATGTAAGAAGGTAAAATGTGTACTTGGAGAGAAAGAAATATAATTTAAGATAATAGCCACTGATTTTTATTTAAAAATATCAATATAACAACATTTTTTTATTTCAGTTTGAATATACGTGTGATATTATATTCCCAGCTGTATTGAAGATTCTTTCTGAATCATTTTATGTTGCTAAAATGTATAGATACTTTTTATTGTAATAAAATGTTGACTAATTATTATGGAAATAAGGTGGTGGTGGCAGTACCGTGACCGTAAAAACAAAAGATCGATACTATCGACGGTAAAAAAAAAAGAAAACTATCGATTGTTTTCGATAGTAAACACTATCGATAACTATCGATAGCATCATCGATAGTTCTCCATCTTACAAGGTAGTAGGAGCACATGTACTTGACATTTAGAAATCAGAATATTTGAAATGTTGAGAATTTGTGTTTAATATAAGAGGAAAGTATATATATATATTTACCCATAAAATGACACAGAATGAATCAATTATGACAAAGGTATATATAAGAACAATAATGTCATACATTTTTTCTTTTAGATTTATTATCTTATCTTAACCTCTGCCTGAAGTTCATAAATATTTTTATATGCGTTAGATACAGAAAGTAGAAAATATGTTAAATGAGTCTATGTACAAATTGAATATATTAAAAAAAAGACTCGACACAAAATTGCTTACAATGCAGACTCGTGAAGAATTGGAAACAAAACTGGAAGAAGTTAAACAGGAACTTGAAAAAAATGAAGAGAAATTGAAAAATTTAAGGAGACAGAATACAAAATCATTCATGTTAGCAGCAAGCTTGATTTTTGCATGTTTTTTGCTTTATGGATTATATTTAATGTTTTATGGAACAATATAAATTAATATTCCTAAATTATGCATACTTTAAGGAATGTTAAATTAATTTAATGTTGAAAGTCTATTCACTTTTAACATTAGTATATTATAACCAATATTTTGTTGTAATTTTGTATTTAATAGTTAGTATAAGAAAGATTATATATTTTATTGCTATTTAACTTTTATATCAATATAACATTTTTTAAAGATTTTTTTTATAAATTACTATATACTATACTGTACTATTAGCAACATATGTGTTATTATATAACATTTATTATAGAAGTGATGGGGTATTCCAAAAAGTACTTTATAGCAATACTAATTTTCTTTAAATATACAAAAACATTCAGAATCTTCTAAGTACAAGTAGTATATTAAGCAATGTAAACATAAGGTAACAGAAAAGCTTTCTAAAAAGACTGATACGACAATATATTTTATTTATATTATATAAATGAAGTGATTTCATAACACAAAATATAATTTTTCTAGTTGTTATAAATAATAAGAAAGTAGAAAGTTATATTTATATTAGTTTTATAATAAACTTACAAAATTAAAAAATTGATAGCCACTACATTATTCACAGCATTATAAATATATGTTATATTTTAAATATATTATATTTAGAATATAAGAGAACAACTGAAGTTCATTAATTTAAGCAGTAGCCAAATCGTATTGTGGTATTCCAACTCGACGACTTCGCATGTATTTAGCATGTACTTCAGTATCTAAGTAACTAGATTGAACAGCAGGATTTTCTTTCATTGCAGATCTCCATTCCAACTAAACACGTAAATGATAGAAGTAATTGAAAAGTATTAAATGTTTACTTAATTAATATTTACACATTCTAATTTGTACAAAAATTCTATATTATATTTATCAAATATGTTTGTAACTTACCAATCTTTTGAATCTATCACGTGGTATAGTAAACTGATCTCCACGTAAAATTCTAATGACATCTGATCTTTCCCACCATGGCCATATCATAAAATCTAACATACCAGGAGAATTACCATTAAAGAATGGTGTACCTTTTGATGCAAGTTCTCTTTCAAAAAATTCTAATTCTAATAGTGCTTCATCAAATACATCACGGTCTGTAGATGTACTGATACATAACTTAAATAAAATTATTTATTAATTATTGATATGTAATATTGTAAATAGGTAAGTTGTACATATAAAAATGGTAATTATGAAAAATAAATACCTTATACATAGTATTTATAACAGAATTAAATCTACCAATTAACAACTTGTCCTTAGCTCTAGATAGGGGATCATTGGGGTAAAGTTTATTTTGTGGATATGCATCATCTAAATATTCAGCAATCACAAGGCTTTCATACAAGGTTTCCCCTCCTTCTAATTCTATACAAGGAACTTTGCCTACAGGACTCTTTGCTAATAACCAATCTGGTTTCTGAGTCAAATTTACATAAACAACATCATGTCTGTAATTAAACAATATTTTATTAGCTAGCTGAGGTTTTATAAGAATTTGAAAAATAAATAAATAATGATTACTACATTTACGGATAGAAATAAAAATATAATGAGCAGAAAATGTAAATTAGATGACTGTTTTATTTATACAAGATAACAAATATTTGTTACATATAAAAGGTATTAGAAAATTCTGAAAAATAAATCATAATTTTAAAAAGTTTGTTTACTCACGGTATATGTTTCGCGTCAAGTACTAAATGAATTCTTTGGGCATATGGACAAAATCGCATACTATATAAACGTATCTTTCCAGGTACAATGGGTGGGGCAACTGAACCTAATAAATAATAGAATAAGAAGAATTATATATTTTGTAATTATGCTAATATTAAGTATCAGTAATATAATCTTACCGGCTGCCAAGTGTTTGGAACTCATTTTACTAGTCTCGTTAGTTGAAAGTTTTTAAGTATTTTTTAACTAACTGTGTAATTTCTCTTTTGCTGTGAATAATTTCACATTATCTTGTAACGTGAATGGTTTAATAAATACTGATGATATTTCAAGGTTCTTCTGGTCCAGGTTATCTGTTTTTAATCTGGAACGAGATCTGAAATATTGTATACCTAAATGTATCTCTTTTGTTATGAAAGTCGTTCTCAAAGTCATCTTAATTGTGGTAACTAATGAGTCATCGATAATTTATAATTTTTTCCTATTTTTGAAAGTGATGGTGGATTTTTTCTCACGAGAATTTAATTATTGAATTCAAGTCAGGCAACTTTTAAAGGGAAAGATTCTAGTATTTACGGAAAGAATTTCAATGATTTATCTAGGAATATTTAGTTCCTTAATATTGATTTTACAGTGTCGGAACTTCGTCATTTTTAGACATATTTTTGAAAATCTTCAGTCTCATACTTCATGTATTTATGTATGTAAAGTTTTAGAGATATAAGTGAAGCTTATATTATATAATTATTTTCGTAAATATATAAATTATGCGAGAAAGTGTACTGCCTCATTTTACGAGGAAAGTGGGTGCTATTTTACCTGGAATTTGTTCTACCATACAGGTACTATTGATATATGTTAACTATTTTATTACTTGTATTTGGTTAATAATGTAATAATATTGCAGTATTTATCGTGTGTATTTGATATTATTTTATCAATTAATTCATATCACCTGTAAGAATATTCAAATTATGTTAGAATATAAAACATAACTTAAAACCGGTATAAAATGGAACATATTTGAAAAAATTAATGAAAATTATTTTAGCTTATAATGATTTCCCACAAATTTTTAATGGTTGTTATTAATTGTTTAATTTTTCCCCTTTCTCATTTAAGTTTAATTATTTAAGATGTTTTTTTCGAAACCCTTAACATTCTTTATTTATACTTAAATTCAAGTTTTAATACTTAAAATGATTCTTTGGTAGGCATTAACGGTTATCGACTAAGCATGTAACCGTATTTCCTAAAGTCAACATTTGAATTTAAAAATTAATTATGAATTTTACGAACGATTTTTTTCGGTAAGTTTAAATTTAAATTTCATCTAAATTTTCTCGTTTAAGTAACCATTCTTATCTATGAAACAGAGCCATAGACCTACCTACTTTTCAATCACTCATAACTCTATTCTCAAACCTCGCCAGGTACCCTTTGAGCAGTGTTTCACCTTAAAGAAGAGAAAGCCCAAGAAAGGGGTGAAAGCGTCGATTGGCCAACCCTCAGCCTTGCTGCTATCAAGACTCGACTCCTCACTAACTATAACAACCGTACACAGAGGATCAGATGGTTGAGCTGCTTAGGTAAAAGTGGTACCGGTGAAGGACACACGTAGGTAGAGTACAGAGGGCTGCTGGAAGCGTGTGGGATGAGGGAGGGTTTCGGGGGTGTAGAGAAACTACAAGGGGTCGAGTGAGAAGTCATGGTAGAAGATGTGGTAGAGGCGTGAGGAGGAACGGCGCGAGCGCTGATTGGTAGCAGAATCGATTAGCTGAGCCGAGCTAAACCTCCGGCACCGCGGCAGCTTCGGCGACGCCACGAATTTCCCGAATGGGGGTTTCCCGTTGGGGCGGGCCCGAATCCAGGGAATACCCGACGTTCTCCATGGCAACCCGACCAATTCGCCAACCGCCGACAACGAAGACTGACCTACCGTGTGTTGCTTACGTTTTTCCCCCTTTCTCTTCTTTTTTCTTTTCCTTTTTTTTTTTGTCTTTCTATCCATCCCCTCCCTATGGAGGCTCTCAATCCGGTTCTCGTTCCACCGCGCTGTCCTTTGTGTCTGCTTCTTTTCTCTTTTGTTTCCTTTCTTTCTTTTTCTAGGTTTCGTTTACGCTCTAAGGAAGAAAGAGAGAAGTGACACGATTCTATTCCTCCTTTCATCCAACGTCGTCGTCGTCATCGTCAACCTAACTTCGGTACAGAGCTCGCTTATACTCGTCAAAACTGTGTGCATCGCGTGTATGTGTGCATGTATGCGTTTGCGCACGCGTGTATGTACATGTATGCACAGATATGAGAGAGTCACATTGATTTTGCCGACGACTGATACAACCCCGTCGGCACGTTTAATTAGAACATGGCGACTTTAATACAAGCGCACGACAACAAGAACAACAACAGCGCCCCTTCCCTCCCGCTGGCTCTTCTTCGGCTCTCGCTGCCTCTTCTTTCATCCACGCCTCATTCCATGTTCTGTCTTTCCACTACCACTTTCTCATACGATGTTTCCCCGCCGCAGACGCGCGATTTTCCAATCGACGAAATTCGCTTTCTCCATAGTTTTCGAAGGGGTCGCTTATCTACCTAGCCTAACGCGGTCTATGCTAGTGCCAAACACCCCTCGCCCTCCCTCTCATCCATCATTGTCATCGTCGTCATCGTCATCGTTATTATTATCATCCCAGTGTTCCAGTTTGTGTTAATCTCGCCCACTCTTCTTTCTACCACTCACGCCACTCATCCGTTCGTGATTTTTGTTTCCTTTGCTCTCTCTCTCTCTCTCTCTCTCTCTCTCTCTCTCTCTTATACGTATACATACATACACGCATACAACGGAGTCACGCAGACACATCATACCGAAATACATTCTCGCGCTAAACTATGTTCTCTACATGCCTACGCTACACATGAAAACACCCTATCTACATTAGAGCTCGCCGACGTTTCACGGAGTCAGCTTCTTGTTTCTTCCTTTTTTCCTTTCTTTCATTCTGTCGTTTTCTGGAAAAAATGAAGAAAAGCTCGGACGGGCGAGCGTCGTTTTCCCGTCCCGGTAGAACGATCGTCGTGGTTGACTCCGCGGAGCGATCGAGAAGTTTTAGTACGACTAATCGTTAGAGTAATTCTAGGGATGCTTACGTCTTATGAATGGTATGATACAGTATACGACTTAAGGAGTTACTCGCATCATCGACAGAGGTACACCTTTCCACAGTGGGGTAAATCGCCGCCAGATCTTGCTCCGTGGTATATACCTTTTTATTTTTTTTTTTTTGTTTCCTCTTTCTGCCTGGTTTTATTTTCTGTCCATTTTGTTGTTTAAGGTTCCACGGTTGGTGTTAGCATTCAATTTGGAGACCTACCCCTACGTTTGCTTATATAGATAGAGCGACCGCATCTCTCGATTGATCGGTGAGAATCGACGGTGAACGCGGCCTCAGGATTTCGTACGTTCCGTTTGATATGACTCGACGTTGTACTTTATCAATCTCGATAATTGCGACTCGAGCTTCCGTTGGATTGATGGATGCGCTGCGTTCACCCGGGATTTGTCGCTGGTTTATTGGTTTCGCTGCTATCGCTGTGTCGTGGCCAAGGAGAAGGATGTTACGTTGATTCTGGAATCACTTCTGAGATTTATATCGATTATATGGTACGTTCGAATCAGAAACGTACTGCACAGCGAGGTGTAAAGTACGATTTTGGACAGAACGGATTTTTTTAAGCAAGTAATATGCTCTATTCGTAAGCACTAATCTTGTAAGTCTCTACGAATATCTCTTCCTCTATCTTATTCGATATTGAAAATATTCAAAAAGTCATTTAACGAGACCAAATTTTTATTTCTTATGATGCTTTCAGATAGCCTCGCCATTTGTCAACGACCATGGCTCATATCACAAATGAATAGCTTCAGAAATAATCCCAGGATCGAAGGAACACATTTCTACATCGCTGCTCCCGGGTGAACTGGAAATGAGATTTTTTGGTTGCACGGTTGAACTCATGATCCTCGTAGAAATTTCGTTGGTCGCTCGCGGTTTAGTCTTTTCCGCGGCACTGAAACACGCATCGTACTTCGTTGTGAAATCGTGATTGCGTGAAGATCGCGAAAAGAGAAGTGTGCGTGTATTGGTCGCTAAATGAACGCGGCGTGTGTCTTGAACCCGCGCCAACAATGCGAGCAGCGTGATTTTTCTGAACGACGACATGCGGTTTCTCTATCTACATTTTCGTTATGTAACAAATAAGTTAAAAGAGTTTATAATACACGCATCGCTCTTGGCCCGAATCGAACATGTACACATTTCTTATAGAATGATCAAGCTTATTTGGATATTCGATTATCGCCGGTCATCGTGCGCATACGGTTCATTGTTATTATCGGCGATTCAATGAATTGCTCGATCAGAGATATTACTCGTTAAAATGCGTATGTTCGATTCCATCCAGTCGGAAACACCGACGTTTCTCAGCGGAAGTACGCTGGTTTGTTATTCGTGTACAAGGCGACGTCCTTTCGCACAGGATAATTCTCGACGCACGGTTTATCGCGGTTTTATCATGGATGATGCTTCAAAACAAATAGAGCAAAGCCTTAGAACTAAAATTTTGTAATCGAAACTGCCGTTATAAATTTTTTGGATACTCCTGTTTCAAATAGCTCAAGAGATTTTGATAATAAGTGACTGATACGTTTGAGTTATTTGAATATTTTTGCGATTCCTCCAAAATCTGTGATCACATTGATCTGTCTGTAGTATATTTTGCTGAAGTCAGAAAATCAAATCAACGTGGTTTATGTATTCTTTCGTTAGAAATATTATTTGAGACGTCGTCGAAATAAAACGATTGACGAGAATTGTCTTGCGAACGTACCCTGTACTTACGTAATCCATTATATTGTATGTACAACGTTCTTACAATAATTCAAGCGCGCCGCCGGTCGTGATCGAGAGTTTTGGAGCAGAGTGATTGCGTGTGATCGTCATTTCATGTCAACGATTCGCATTGGTTCACCGCCAAGAAACCAGCTCAAATGATCGTGACAAGGTATGTGTTATTACTGATTGGTTGGATCATTTAATCTGACCACATGCATCTTGGTGCTCAACGAAACACAAAGTTTAAGGCATAAGTATCACCTAGAAAAGATTATTTATACCATGAATAACTATTTCACAATAGAATCACGGAATCATTATTTTATATAACATTCTATAATTTTGCGTTTCAACGAGCAGTAATCGAAGATTAGAAAGATCGGGACCAAAGATATCGATTTATTACGACTTCAATGTTATTCTATTTTGCAGACACCAGTGCTCATCCTCTAAGAATGGATTCTCCTCTATCAGATCCCTGTTTCCACGAACAAAACAACTCAGTTTTGCGGAAATAGTGTCACTGAATACTTGCATGGTCCAGCAGCAGTGCAAGGGAGAAAGCTACTACAATAAACAATATTTTACATCTTCTGGACACCTATTCAAGCAATCCATGACAAGTTTGTTGAAATGTTTCTCGATTTACATCTTCATCGTTTTCTCTGTGTTATCCAACTGTATATTAGCAATTTCTAGTCTTAAGATATCATGGGATTGTTATTAAACCTTGATACTTTACAAGATTCATAGAACTGGTTGTGCAGAATCTTCAATACGTTTAGACCTTCTATTGAAAAAGCAAATAAGAATGAAAGAAAAAGAAAGTTGGAAGAGAAGAAGATATAAATGAGTTAAATAAATAAATGAGAAGGAATAAAGACACCAAGAGGACAGACCAACGATATCACCAACCATCAGTATATCGTAACCAATCGCAAAAGTGTGGTCTATTCACGGGACGCACAGACCGACGGCACACGTAGACCGCGATGGCGGCGGTCGGTTAAATTCCCTCGAGTAGAAACTTTTTAACGTGGCGTACCCAGGGCGCCCCAGTGCTCTGCGGTGGGTCATGCGTAGTGCGGATAAGTGCCCAGATGAGGCGGCACATGGCCTGAGGCTGTGTGGTGTCCTGCATACAGGTTAGCACCCGGACTCGTGGACCAGTAGCTAGAGGCCGATTGGAACAGGCCTCCTGGAACGGAGACCGACACGGAGGCAGCCGGTGGCGGCATGAGGTTCAACTTCGCGTGTCCGTAGCCGGACATGAACAGCTCACTCTGGTATTTGTAGGCAGCCGGGTCCGCAGCCGCGGGCTGTGTCGCTGCTGCTAGACCCTGGAAGTCGAACTTGTACGCGTACCTCTTCCCATGGACCTTTGTCATGATGTTCTTATCGTAGTAGTACCTGCAAACAAATAGGGGTGTCTTGATGCAAGATGGATGCAGCAAAGATTGCCCTTCGTGAATGTTAAAGTCTGGCCGAAGAGTATTAGCTTTTTACTTTTTGAAACGTGAATATGTTACGTGCAGAATTTTAATTGGATAATTCTGTATCGTAACGGAAGAAGATTGATGGAATGCAGAGTTATTTTAACTGTGACAAATCTGATGTAGAATAGGGTAATAACCGCTGGAGTTTTAAGCGTGTGTGATAGATGGAACAGCGAAGTACTGAAACAAATGTGCTGTGATATTATTTTTCTTTGATATACAGGTCGTACAAAATAGGGGGTGATGAATACAGGTTCGATTTTGTTTTAGTTTTTATCGGCAAAACTTCAAAGGCGTAGATTACTGGCGCCTGCTTATGAGCAACCCACCATACATCAAATATTTTCGATGAATCCTAGTTAAGGTTTAGATACCTGCATATTGCTTAATATATCACATATTATTATCTAATTTCCTTTTTGCATTTATATTACAGTGAGCTGTTACTGGAAATTCGCTAAAATCCTATGATTACTGCTACGTATGGCGGGTTGCTTGCTAACAGGCGCCAAACATTTGTAAATTTAAAGCTTCCTTGCTAAAAAATTATCTATTATCTCTCAGTACCACATTTTTTCATTAGTATATATTTATGAAACCTTTTATATAATATTTATATATAGAATACACGATAATTAAAAGTTAGTAAGTGATTACCACTCATTTACTATTTTTCAGATTTCACCGGGCAGTTGAGGGAGTTTCTTCTCGTTCGATCAGAGGATCTTCAGAAAAAAAAGACAAAACTCGAGTCGTAATCGAAGTCCACTATCCTTCTATCTTCATATCGGTCGAGATACGATCGAGCGAGACCGTGCGCCGCCATAAACCGGCGATTTACGAAGTCGCTGGAAGCCGTAAAAATGCGCGCAGCCAGTGGAGTCTTATTTAATAAATTCTATTTGCCAGCGCCGATAACGGCGCCGCTTCCGTAGCGACGGAAGCGCCTTTTGCTTTCGTTTCTTTTTTCGTCGAGTTACTGTCACGAGCATAGCCTGAAACTTGTAGCTGTATATGAAGGTGTGGTGGTGGATAGAAACAGAGGAGGCGAGAGAGAAAGAGAGATGGAGAGAGTGGAGCAGTCTCGCGTAATATAATCAGTCGATCTGATCGAAAAATAATAGCCGCGTCTGCCGTCGGTCTGACTGTCGGTGATTGAAATTTCTCTCCCCTGGCTTCTCTCCACCGCCCTTGCATAGCTGCGCGCCATAGTCCTTTCGTTCAACGAATTTACTTTCTCTCTGGATTTTCCGTCTACCCGTTAAATATTGACGTTTCGCCGCGTTTTTACTGCGCGAACGTTATCCTTTGCATTGCGGTTTAATCGCTCGGTTTAACGATCAGATGATTTTTAAATATGAAAGTAGTCTATACAAATCTACTCGAATGGCCAAAAAGCAATGTCGATATATTTACCTATTTTAAAACAAAAATAAATTTCAATCGAATCTGTAATTATTTGTCATCTTATAGATAGCTGCAAAATTTCAATTACTATGCGGTTATATGTAACAGGTTAGAGACACTGTTTTGTATTTAAAAAGGAGGCAGCGCCATCTAGCGTGACAATTCAATATTACGTATCGGTTAACCCAATATTTATATTATTTTTTCAAAGTGTTTTACATTTACTGCTTCATAGTGGAACAGTTTTTACAAGAACAATGAGATAATGTGAAACAACACCCAAGTTTTTTGGAATTATGGATATTCGGAATTATCGGTAGGTATTGCTTGTAACAATTTTTTATAATCATAGCGAAGATAGTCTGAAATATATTTTAATGAAGTTGCAGTAATTAGTACATAGAGGTTATGTCTCTGTTGTCTGCTTTAGCGGTCTGAGGAAAAATTGTGAAGCATCACTCACCTTAAAGCCCTCGACAATTTGTCATAATTCATGTTAGGCTTGGACTTCCTTTCGCCCCAACGTCTCGCCACTTCGTCGGGGTCAGTCAACTTAAATTCGCCGTTGGTTCCTTCCCACGTAATGCACGCGGCGTTGCTCGAATCCGACAGTAGCTCGAGTAAAAATTGCCAGAGTTGAATCTGACCGGAACCGGAGCTTGCGAGCCGACTGCTCGTCGCTCCGAACATTTGGTAGGGATCTAGAACATTTGGAGGGACCGAGTCACAATTTAGAAATCCTTTCGTTCTCGGTAGCAAACTGTTCCCTCGTTTTAAAAATCTTTTCGGAACGATTCTCGCTATTCGTCAATGTATCGCTTTCTCGAGGCATGAAATGATCTCGAAAGGCCATCGTTAAAATCAATTTCAATAACATGTCTTTGCGCGTAATTAATTAACGGAAGACCAATTTCTTCGACGGAAAAAAATTCACCGAGAACGGAAGGAAGAGAAAAATTTTTATTTCTGTACTCGAGTTGATTGTAATTTTTTCTTTTTTTTTCTCAGCATTTCCCCGGAACATATACCTATCCATTACACGGTTGTTTCCCAGTGCTCCCTGTATCGCCCTTTAAAAGCCTTACAATGCGTCATCACCGTCGTTCGCTACTGCTCAGACCTGGAGTGCCCTACAACCGTACAAAAGGATATAATCGCAACCCTACAATAGAATAGAGTTCGTTTGGATCATAATAATTTCAATTGAAGGAACGAACGACGGAGTGGTTCAAAGGGCGTTCACGAATGTCTTCTGAGAGAGCGCACACTGTTAAACTGAGCATCGCGTTCCAACTGAGCGTGAGCTAAATGATCAAAATATGGCCCTCGCGTGACAGATGCGAACAATTCCTTTCTTCAGCGACATTCTACGCTTTTTTCCTATTTAGTCGATAGCGTTCGTGAATGTGGTATCACACCCTGTAAAAAGATAGGGGGTTTTGAATGTTTACCTTAAATTTCGATTAGCATCGACTTGACTTTCTCTCGAATTTAACTGAATTCGAGACGAGTTGGATTAATTCTATACATACGTTTGCCTTCGATTCAGTGCAATACATTGCAATTAGTTACACAAATTTCGATTCACATTTTCACTTACATAATTTAGACGATCCTACAGTTTCATTGTGTTTTACACAAGCACTTTAATTCGAAAGAAATTCCTTATAATATACGAGCAATAAACTATTTCGGTTTCACAAGATTCAGATTTCAGAAAATTCTGGGAATTTATAGTTCAGAGAATTTAAGGTATGGGGAAATCAGACTTCAACATGTAAAGCATTCAGAATGCAGAGAAATGAAAATATATGAAACGCAAAAGGTTATGTGATTTAGTTTAACTTAATTCAATTACCTTAACTTTATTTCTACGCTAACATACAATTGTACAGAATATGAAATTTTGCAGAAAGAAATCCGGAAGCAGCCCGAACAGCATCCAAGAGAAGAATGAAGGACAGGATTGAAGCGAGCGAAAAATCGCGGAAACTGCGATCCCGACTGCTTGGTCGACTCCCATAAAAATACATTTCACCGATTATGATAGGGGACAGACGTACGCTATGGGGATCGCTCGTGAATTGCCGGACCTCAAAGGTCGTTTCGCCTGATGAATCCCCTGAAATGCGTGGCGGAGTGATCGCCTTTCGATCGAACGGTAATTCACTTACAAGTTAATAATGGGAAGGGGCGTGGTACACCCATTTATCTGCTGAGCAGACTGGCGGGGGAGGAGGGGGACGAACCGGAACCAACGATACAAATATTGAAACGCTACTGTTTCTTCCAGGATCCGTCGTTTTATGAAGCTGGTTGACCAAGAAAACAGGGACTCTGATAGACACCAGTGACCCTGTTCCAACTTGCATCTATCGGGCTCTTCTTTCACCAGAAATCGAGCGCGTTTCTTCTCCAACGAAAATTTACATCGATTTGCATGGAACTGTGGTTTCCGTGGACTTTGTATTCAACTTTTAACTCATGTAAATCTATCCTGACCGATGGTAAACTTTCAACCACGAATCGATGGTGATGATATTCTGATTTTGCTCGTGAAACGAGGAAGAGAAGCCACCATAAAAATTCACTCTTTTTTATTGATTATTTTTCAATATTGAGTTCGACGTGAAAGTCATTTGGTAATTGATTTGGAAGTTCTATTTCTTTTCTACGTTTTCTTTCCTTTTTAGTTCATTCTATAGTAAGCTATTTGAAATAGATTAGATTCACAATCAGATTCCATCGTTTACTTTTTAATACTCGTAATAATGGGGTCAGAGGCATAGAGACCGTTCTCGGGACACTTATTTAAAGCTATTGATCAGTCGGAAGGAGTAATTTTTGGGTGTGGCGCTGAAAAGTCAGGCCAGGAACAAGGAGGGTTTGCGTGATTAGTGACGAACGTAATAATTGTGAAGGTCATTCCGTGCAATTGCTTCGGCAAAATGGCCATCGATTGGGTCACGCGTGAATACTCGTTCTTTTGTGGATCATAACTTTTTAAACCTCGCGTGTACCCAGAGTTATTCTTCTAATTGCTCGGTAATTTAAGTCGTTCTAATCTTTATTCGACACATTCACGAATTTTTGCTAAATTAGGTTCGTTATTTATTAAAAGAGTAACGTAGCTTGAAAGCTTTTTCGTTGCTTCGAAATGATCTATTACACTGTCAAACAAATTTTAACTTCTTCTCTTAGAATCATTAGAGTCTTTTGAAAGCCAGGGTACTCGGATATCACAATTTTCGAAAACTAAGGGTGATAGGGCAATTTCGATTACAGATTCGTTTTCAGGAAAGTAAACTCTACAAGAGTTGCCCAATGAATACTACAGATTAAAATTCATGTTGAGCAGTTTTATTGTTAAATATCTTTCCTTTACTATAAGTTAAGAATAGGTTGAAGTTACAGTTTATTACTGATAAATGTACTGAATAATATTTATTTAACTGATTCTTTCTTTTTTTGTCATAGATTAAAAAGAAGTAGTGCTTTAACTTCTAAAAAATATCTACCTACTACATACCAGGCTGCCTGAGGTGGGTGTGCGTGTCCAGTGCTGACTTGGATAAGCTGCTTCCGTATCCTGGAAAAGGGTAATTACCAGGTAGTCTTAACATATCGTTTCATTCACACAAGATTGTACAAAATTATAACATAAAGAATTTATCTTAAAGTAGAAAATGGGGACCTCAAATATCCAAGGACTCGAAGACTCAATATCTCTACTTCTCGACACAACTCTTTTCGAAATCTTTAACAGAGGATTCACATATAAAAACAAAATTTTAACTGAACCGTATGAGTATTAAATTATCAATTTGCTATTTTCAACATCGATTTAACCCTTTGTGGTTCAAGTCGCATTCGACGCTTTACCCCAATTAGCTCTTATTCAAATACTTGGAAGCACTACGCAAAATTTGATTCTATTTTTGTATTTTTGTAAGCGATACATTTTTGTTGAATTAAATTGAAACAAAATGTATACAAAATGTCGAGTACAATTAGATATAGGACCGGAAAGGGTTATGTAACCAAAAGATCGCCATTGATGATCTATTATTCTTTTCTAACAGAAATGCTAAGTTCAACCGTTATTTTCTCCAACGATCTATCCTCGTGACGGAATTTCAGAGGCGACACAACGGAACGACAGGCCAATGGAAAAGGGTGCAGGGAAAATCGTCGGTTCGTCGAAGATGAAAAAGTACAAGCTCGGTCGAGCGTTAGAATCCGTTAGAGAGGATTTCCGTGTAGGCAAACACGGGGCTGAGTGGCCGTATACGTTTCTCCCCGCTTCCACGTTCCATCGACGTTTCGTTGCCTTCTCCTACGCCTTATCAGGCCTCGACTCTTCTCCTCGCGTGTGTACGTGCGAGGAGACCGAGGAAACATGCCCACAGGTCACGTTTGCGCCAGTGTGCAATCTGTTTAAGGCACAATGCCCCTTAATTTCGCCTCGTTATATGCTCTCGTTACGGGAAATCCCCCACCCTGTCGTCGGGTATCGCGTTATCGGTTTCATCTTCTCGATGGCTCGAAAACCGGCGAAACTGGTAATCGCCGGAAAATTGATTCGACTCAAGGAGAATCTTAGTTTTTGTCCTCGGTTACATCGAAAATAGACCCACAGGTATCAATAGTTTATTAATTCATTTGATTTGGAGATGTCCATAGTAGACTGAAACTTAGTTGTGTTTGGAAATTGTTTCAGAATGACAGTGATTTTTTGGAGAAGATTACTGAAGTCTATCCTAGGAAAGTTAGCTGTGTAGCTTGGATTCTATTCATGTTTTCTTGTACAATTTTTATAAATTGTGTTTGACGAGACTGATTTTTTGACTTGGTAAGATTAAAGAACTTCTAGTTACGAAAATTTGAAATTTTCATAATCGTATTTCAGTATAAGATTGAAGTGGATTAGGTGTAAAATAATACACAAATGAATTAAGATGTCTCAAGCCATTGGTAAATCGATTCTGTTTTCCTTTTCCAGCCGTCACGATAAGAGCATTCTGCAGGAATCCTGCAGTGTGATTGTACGAGGCAGATGCTGTCTCTAAATAGCAGTTGGTGTCCGCTGTGTTAAACAATTTGATTTCGCTTCTGATTGGGACACGGAACAGCCTTGAGCGAGGGATGCAACGCCTCGGGTCCAGGTTGTGGGGTCCGCCGCAATCAGTGTAGCCGTAGGGCTGCGACTCTACAGTCTTCCATGTCAAAAGGCGACCTCTGACACGGCGACAACACGGAATCTTGATGTTCTGGAATCTTATTCCTTTCTCCAAGTTGAAGTAACTACCGCAGATATGGATTCTAAATATTACTTCTGAGAAAGAACACAAATATCGATGATAAAGTTATAAAGAAAACTAGAATAATCTGTGTATTTCTGTAATTTTACAGGAGTACTCGAGACCTAATAGAATCATGGAAAGGACGTAATTGGTGTTAAGCTATGTTAATATGTTGCACCTGCCCACTAGGACTTCATTTACATCCCTACTTCAGCTGTTCGTCCGGCCATACAAGCAACATATGCTATATAATTTCAGTGTCTAAACTAAAACGTTAGGAAATCAAGAGTACGAACTTTCAACTATCTGCGACCTATTTAACTATATGACATAAGAAGAATCAACCAAGCTAATCAAGTTGTCCGGACAGTCAACCAGCTCCTCCTGTTTACTGCCCATTGTACAATCTAACATCGTCACTTTTCAAAGAAGTCGCATTAATTTCCTTCTACTGACCTGTCTAGTCTTACTAGTAGTCATGGAACAATTGAGCACAAGGAAAACAACGTAACATTAATCAGTTCCCAATTTAAATATACAATGTCTGTTGACGAAGAAATGGCTAGTTGAAGGTACAACATGTATTAACACATATTGCATACTTTACACTGATTCATCAGTGCTTTATCATGCTATGTCATTCGGTATAATATATCTCTTTCAACTTTGTTATTTGATGCTATATGATTACATACGTGGTTATATCATATTTTTAAGATTATGTGATGATATTAGAGAAGATAGACCTATTACGACCCGTTACTATGACCGATTACATCCGCATTCCTTCGAATAGTCTTTTTTCCATCAACAGTTCGTTACCAATAAAGAGCTTAGAAGCATTAGATTCTTTATTTGTCAGCAAAAGATATTTCGTTTATCGATGTGTTTGTGTTTGTAGTGTATGTTCAAGCGACAAAACTCGGAGGTCAGTAGCACAGAAGTCATCGATGGGCACATACGTCAGACGTTACGTCACCTAAAATCGACGTGTTCCTATTGTCACGCGTATATCTGCGCATTCACGAGCAATTACTTGGGGCGGGGTAATCCCGTTAGGCAGCGTACAGCTTCCTCGGGGGTGGATCAAAGGACCCGCTATTCCGAGCTACTGCACTCTTTGGCTGTTTCAGCCGTCGCTACAATGCTACTGGGGCTCCCAAGAAGGGGAACTATCTACGTCGTTTACGACGTTCTTCGACTTAGCGAAACTTTGGACAACTTTGAAATGCATACCTTCGTTCAGCCAATGTCGATACATAGTTTTGTACAATTATCGTTACTACTCCGTTTTCGTGCTCTTTAAACATTTTTAATCAAAGTCTTTTATATAGAGATTTCCGATTTCATTATGCCATGGCCTATCATGGACTTAGATCCGGTGTTTCTGAATTTTTGGACATACGGCGAAAGAGGATCCAAGAAGCAGAATAGATATAGGAAACACACAGTTTCCTTATGAAATAGTCAAGTGAAAATGAGTAACTTGGATTTATTTCTTGAGAGAAGACAAAATGTTACTGGTTTAAGTATATATATATACTTATACGTACTAATTCACTGATCATTAAATTATCAACTTATTCAAATGAAATTTGGCTTATTCTGCGCATATCTATACACATTATTAGTCACTCTTTGCATAAAGCAATGTAAATTATGTTACAGGATTATCAATTTTCTTGCTTATGAAAAAGAATCATACTTGAACCTCGAGATATCATAGAAATATATTTTCATACATAACAGAAAGCCGAGGAAAAGAGGTATCGTGAGAAAATGATGTAATATCAGAGGTTTAACCGGTACTGCGATAATTTTAATTGCTACAATAAAGTTATTTGCGGGAACCGGCAGGCGGAGGATGGTCTTAACCACTATCGTAAAAGGATCAGCGAGCACGATCGAGGAAAATGGCTGCGAAATCAAGAGGTAATTTCGATACGATGCGTGAAAGCAAGGAAACAAGCACAGCACGCAACTCGCTCTTTAAAGTCGCACGAGCAAGCGAATCGCTGGGCAACTTACATCGCATAATCGCCACCTGCGTTATAACGCGATCTTTTCCTGGTAAAATCGCAATTAATCACAATTAAGCGATTGCAGTCTTGTGTCACGTCGCAGAATTTTTCCAGTGCTGCCACTTTCTTTGTTAAGCGTGTAAATACAGAGAATTTACCACGTAGCTCTGTGAAAATAATTAAGGATTACGTACACGGGAAAGAGATATAAAAAGTCCGCGAAAAGTGTAAGTAAGATAAGGGAAAAATAAATGGAGGATAATTTAGAAATAATATTAGACAGCAAATCTTAATAAGGGTTGACTATAAATCATGTCTATCTGTATGGACACTGTGTTGATTTCGTGTCAACTTTGTATCCGATACTTTGACATTAAATATATACTAAAAGCCAGTCGACGAAGCTGAAGACAGGTAGCGAATGAAATAATATAATATAGAACGGGCCAAAGCGACCGGCCTAATCATGTCTGAACGAGGTTAAAACACCGGCACCCGCCGCTCTTATTTACGCCCGACAATAAGTCAATTCATCACTCTGCGATTTGGCCTTAAGTGGTATCACTGACTCATACACACAGCCGTCTCGAGCGGCGTGCTTATTTCGGGCATAAATCACCGTGTCCGTGCGGTGCGTAATAATGAGCAAGCGAGCGTAGCACGCGACCCTTTAAGCGTGCTCCCTGAAAAACGAGTGCCTAAGGTAGCAGGGATTAGCTTGCTCCCTATGTGCCCCTACTTAATACTGAAAGCGTCACGACCCGCGAAATTCGTCGCTATCGTCGAGCCACGTAAAAAATACAACTTTACGTGACATAGGTACGAAATCTAAAAATGATGTATTATAACTAATGACGAAATAAAGAAATTAGATGTTCAACTGATAAGTTGACAAATATAATTCATTTGGTTTAGATATTTTAGATTAGGAGCACTTCGAATTTAAAATCAGTTTGGTAGTGGCGGCTAATTTGACATGCGCGCGCAGCGACTTCTATTAAACGCGCGCAGTCGCTAATCGCGCCTGCTCGTGCGCAGCGTGGCGCGCAGGAAGTTAAAAGACGTCAAGCGAGGGGCATGGCAATCGCGCGTTTGTTAAAATTTTATCGTTTTACATTAATCTTGGTACAGTATTATCTAACTGTTCATACTTAACCTAATATGTTACGATTACTCTATTAGCCCCCTTTAAGAGAGTAATTATATGCAGCAATTCTCTTAGGTTTATATCCTTATTTAATATTCAACTTTACGACATCGTGCTATTCCCTTTGCCGCCATTATTGTTGTAAATTGTACTATCAATTGATAATAATAATTACAGGTACTATTTTAAGTTATACTAATATATATTCCTAAATTACTAATGAAGTTGCAAGTTAATTGGGAGAAACTAAAATGTTTTAAGGATTAGTTTTGAAATCTATTAAAAGGATGGAGAATAAAAACTGCTGCCGTAACAATGTCAGAAGTTGCGACTTTTTGGCTAGAGGGCAGCGGGAAGCGCGGAGAAGCCAGGAAGTACGGAGAACCGACCGGATCCAACGGAGTTCTGGCACGGGTTTCGTTCACAGGCTTGTGACCCACGGCCACGAAAACCCGGGGGACATGGATCGTGGGCAACAAGTCACCGGGAAACGGCGCGTGACCACCACATTCACGCTGTCAGATTTACGACGATAAAAATGGGCGCCGCGGAATGGACGATCATCCTTTCGCCGGTAAACAATACCGTTGATAGAATTATGGCCATGCTATTCGATTTTCGATGCGACGATCTCCTCGAGCGATTCCCTCTAGCATTGTGTCCTTTTTCAGTCTGTATCGAGGTATCGATTCGCTTTATTGGGCAACAATTACGACACCGCAATGGCAATCACCGTATTTGAAAGGACAACTTCGATATAAGGACGATTATGCTGATCAGTGTAATTAGTGGATCGCTTGGAGTGAGGCAGGTTTGCCGATATTAGATTTATTGTTAGGGGATATTTCGATGGTATTAATTGTTTGACATTAAATGCAGTTGTTGTGCGAAGGGTAAGAGTCTGGAAAGAAAAGAAGAAAATGAAGAACAATGAAAGGATAGCATTTATATTTGGACCTATTGAATGTTAAATCATTTCGATCTCCATTATGAAATCGACAGAGAGAAATTTGCAGGACATTGTGTACAAGTACGAATTTTAATACTAGACTCCTCAGTTATTCTATATCATATTATCATTCTAGGAACCTGGCCATGCATTCGGATTCAATAAATCGATGGGCAACGTATCTTGAGAAGGGTTACTCGAGGGATGCAAGGATAGAAGAATGACTGAATCGGCACGGGTCGTATCTTAGCCACAATATTATTCTTCTGGTCGACACAACGGTTGGGCGGAATGGGAACAGTGAAAGAAATGTCGGTAACATATTGAAGGGTCGCAGGATACATCGAAGTCGCTCGTATTATGCCTTCTCGCTAGTACATACACGGCCACGTGCCTATGCGTGACACGTTTACGCATCGCTGCCCGCGTTTCCACTCTCTCCCTCCGTATCGGCCCGTATTCATCTCCGATTTCTTGTTGGGGTGCACGCCGATTGCGTTTCCACTTTAACTGTGCGACGTTCAATGTCTATCAAGGGGTACATGAGCTGCATACTACTTAAATCTGGCTGAACCAAGCTACTTGATGAACTTATCCAACACGACAGCTTTTTCATTTACGATTACCGATATCTTCTATACCATTGAGCGTACAGATTTATTAATACAATGTATTAACAAAATGGGAACAAATGTGTAACGTATCAATTTTCGCCTAGCCGATACCGAATCATTCTTGACCCAATCCTGAAGAATAACGGAGGATTTTTGTTCCAATGATCGAGTATGAAAGAGGAATAATTTTTTTAACGTATTTCTTAACACTATATGTGTATATATTATAAGCACTATCCGATAATATTTTATCTGAAAAAAGTAAATCTGGAATGTTACAGTTTCGCCGTAAATCAAAACTGACTCGATATTTGTATCACTACACAGGTTCTTCGAGAATTTATTCGAGGATATCCCGTGGATAATTTATATCTATATTACTTTTATCATATAAAGTTTCATATTCGTTTTTATGTTTTCCAACAAGAAGATCTCCGGCATAATAAAGAGTCCCGTAAAGAAAGATGTTTGCTTCAAGAAACCGGAATATCAGTACAAGGTATGCGAATGTTCGTGTTGGTATTAATTGAACCCTCCTCGATAAATATTACGAGCTGGTATCGGAGGCGAGATTTCATGCAAAAGGAAATCCTTCGGCGCGTTAAGATCATCCGGTAAGACAAGAATCCTTTTTCTCCGAGTGTGTTCATTCGCTGGTGTGTCGCGTTCACGCTATGCGATAATTAGGAAACGATTAATTTCGCTCAGCATAACACGTCGTTACAAACGGGATTTGCTATAGCAAGCCAGTTATCTGATGAACAAAAACATATTACCTTGAGCACGAACGACGTAATACGGCAAAGAAAATAGGTAACAGCAGCGGTGGAACGATAAAAGCTGTTGTTCCTGGAGGAACCTCGATTGAGTTCCAATTGCGCCTGATTAAACTACCGTACATGGTTTGATACAGATCCATATTGTATACTCGATTTAACGCTTTATAATTGAAATTATGAAGGTCATTGTGTATTTGTAATTTCTAATTAAATTATAAATTTTATATTTTGTGTAACCTGACAAAGCTAGTAACAATGTTTTCAAAATGTTGCAGGTATCGCGTCACCTGGAACTCATCACACATTAATACTCTACATTTGTCTAAGAACCTTTCAACTCTTGACACCTAATTTCTACAAAGAGGTACAAGGATCAGACACTACATCTATAAACACCCAAGGGAGGTTCCATTTTTGTTTGCCCACCTTTGACACTCACCCTCCTAGATCGGGTATGATTTCAATTCACCTTTGAATCACGGTAACCGGACTTCTGATTGCACTTTTTCAAACGCCCATTACTCCGGAGATCCAGCTAGAGGGTGGCCTGGTCGTTACCTACGGGTGTCGAGGTGGTATGATAGTCACGGCATACGTGATCAGGCGTGCGAGCGAACTGCCAAGGCACGCGCCGTGTCGGAGTACGTAATTATCATAGGGAAGTTAGGGTTGCCCTCGGACAGGCACATACATACACGCACATGCCACATATATATAAGTACATCGACATACGCGTATATATACGTAAGAAAGAGATCGAGGGTTGGTCGACTTGGGTCAGGAAGTCACGCGAGGCACGCTCGCAGCGGACGTGGAAACAGGGAGGAGTACTTTTATTGTTCTACCAGTTGTCTTAGAGTCGCTTTTCCTGGCCACTGGGCAGACCCGTTGAAAACGGAGGTCGATATCCACTCCTGGGCGAAGCTCTTACGCTCGTGCACGGTTGTTCCTTTCGTTAAACGCGTCTGACTTTTCGTGTGCCCTGACGATTGAGAATTTTTGCGAATTTTTAAACGATTCTACGAATGTGGAGAATTAGGTAAAGTTTTTAGAGTAGCCTCAAGCGGAAGATCTTGGGGAATAGAGTGGATACTTTTGGAGAAACTTTGAAGTGGTTGCAGGGGTGAACTAGGGGTGATGTAGTTGTGCTTGATTTTAGTTCATCATAAGAGAGAGACGCAAGGAGTAATGAACACGTGTTCATATCGCAAAATAATTATTGTATCGACAAGGGGAAAGAGCAGATTAATTAAAGATATCGAATTACTAGTAATAGAATTTAAGAACATTTTATATATGAAAGTTATAATTCATATAAAATTATTTATAGATGGAGAGATGAAACCGCTAATCTAACGCAAAGAAGGATTAAATGGAGTTCGCATCGAACCATTATTCGATAACACTTCTCGATTATCTATCAGATTTACCAATTTCTTACCAAGAAATGGCGTGAACAGAATGTGCTATGGAGTGCACTTCTATCGATAAGAAGCATACATGCGTAATGCACGGCAATTTTTGGCGAACACGCGATCAACATTAATGGCCGTGCTTGAATTACCACAATGCGAGGAGGCATCTTGAACGTGTCAGTTGATGACCGAGTGAACCTTGTCTATGTTCATTGTCGTCTAGGTACTTCGAGGATATTATTGAAACAACTTTGACAATGCGTATTGTATAAAATTCGAATGAAAATGAAGTTCACCGAAAGGAGCAAATTAATTCGACCTGTGAGTCCTGGTAAAAGGGGAGCTTGTAATTTCAATTTCACGCAGGAGCCGCAAAATGGCCTGGGGACAACACGCGTCGTCGCGTAATTTCACGAGGTTCTTGGTAATGGTGGTTCGTTCCCTTTTGCCTCTGATGTGTAAATTATGAATCAAAGGAGGCTGGTCAGGATCACAGGATCAACGTTGAGGATCTGAGAGCTCGCTGTAGATAATCATGCAAAATGACAGAAGACAATGTGGTGATTGAGTAAGCAAGAATTTTGTAGTGTAATAATATGGCGTCCTTGTGGTAGATTAGTAGCTAAGTTTTGGAATAAGCATTCACGGTTATGGAATTATTTTTATTTTCAAATACAGAATTGAGAAATATCTTCATTTGGGTAATGAAAATTCGATTACGAAACGTAGTTCAACAGCGAAACGTAGGTAAAATTCTTCAGCAGACATACTTATACACCCTCATAATTTAACTATCTCATCGGTTTTAATCAGTGTTTGTTGTCTATTAAATTTTTATATTTACAAAAGATTCAGTTTTAATCTATAATTATTAATATATATTGCTAAAGATAATTGGACAATCGTTTACATAAGAATGGAGAAACTAATTGAAATTCCAAGTGACTGACGTTCGAAGAGCATTTGCATTACCGTGTACTTTGTTCTCCAGTTTCGGTTTGAAAACGCTGTCGCAGTGTGTACGATCCGCACGTGTGAACAAGACCATCAATTCCCTCTTTGATAACTGATCCATGGTGATTGCAATCTAACGAGGCGTCGAAACCACAAGCCGTTTACATCAAACCACCCCAGGCTAAACCTCTGAACTCCGTAAAATGATTGTGTCAGTTCGTATTCCATCGAACCAACTAATACACCAAACTAATACACAATCTCTCTGATTTGCAGAAACTTTTAGTCATAGATGCCGTTGAATATTTTTTGATAACAACTTAATCATTTAGAAGTAATGGATATGTTCTTCAATATCTCTCCCAACAAAATCTTAAAGAATCAACATTCAGCTGGCCAAACAAGTAAGTTGTAATTATAGCTCCAACTCGTTTCCTACTGTATACCCTATAGTAGTAACTTAAAGAGCAAATTAACTTATCCTAACTACCCCGCATATTCTCTTACAGCTTCTGCAATCTCGCTACCGAACGCTACTACATACACCGAATCTGTCCTATAAAATCTTGCAAAACCAACATTCAACCCCTGGAATCAAGATAAAGGACCATTCTCCTGTTCCACCGATTCTTTCCGCACCTCAGCCACGCAAAGCTTCGTGAAGACCAGAGTCAAAGCGTTAATTCGCTCTTTGCTAGCTGATCCATGGCGTTGTAACCTGGCCGGGCGGCCAGAAGCCGTTTATAACAAGCTGCCCGCGGGCAGGGCTCTCTGATCTCCGCGAGATGATTGTGCCAGCGCCGTCCACAGGGTGGGGCCTGGCTGTTCGGTGTTGCCGCGCGGCCAAGCGTCTCTACACAGCCCCCGGGGCTCGTTTCTCTCTCTCTCTCTCTCTCTCTCTCGCTCTCGCTCTCTCTTTCTCTCTCGACGACAAAGGGGCCGCGGTTCAACGCGCCACAAAGCGCCGGGACACCCACCTACACCCTGTTCGTGCACACACGCGTGCACACACACCTACTCTCTCTCACACATACATGCACATGGACGCAGAGTTGTAGACGCACACAAAGGCACGGGAACAAGCCAGGAGCCGCGACGCGTGAACTTGCACCCAGCGGCGCCTCCGACCACCCTTTGGCCGAGCTATATGTAGCGAATCGAGAACGAGGAGAAGGAAAATCTAGAGGAGATGGGAAGGGGTAGAGGGTAGGAGAAGCTCGAATCCTAGCACCGTGGCCGATAAGATGGCAACGAGGATCGATTCACCGCGACTTCTCGTAGCGGTTCGCTGGTTCCTACGGTGAAATTATTGGTGTTTGCCGGGCTTTTCTTGCATTTCTTTCTTCTTTCCCGTTTTACCGAAGAGATATCGAGATGGAGATATTAGGTGTTTGGGGAGTGCGATTTAACACGTTCACCATGTGAAACCATGGAATTGCGGAATTTATTCTATATAATGTAATTGTTATATTGTACCGATCTATTATATATACTGTACATTTTTATTCCTTATTTTATAGTATTGTTACTGTTTTTAGGAGAACGAGATACATTTTAATAAGTTCGATGTGTTTGCATACATCTACAAAGCAAGTGCAATATCAATTGTGATAAGAGACACGAATCATGTTTTTAGGACCAACAATCCTTTAGTTAATCAGGTATACAGGAGCAAATATGATTCTTTGAAGAAGTGTATTTCAGGGTCCAGTATCACTTGAATTATTTTAATAAGCACTTTAATTATTTATTTATTATTCGCTATACTGTCTGTTTAAATACATATTACAGATCGATAATTCTACTGTTAAAATTACGGAATCACCTATATTTTAATCATCTATAAAGTCAATAGCACTGACGATACTATCATTTTATATAAATGAACCTCAAGTTGAATTAATTATTCCTACTATGAGTCAGTCCAAGAGTACCAAAGGTATATGAAATTAAAAATTACTTGAAATTATCAATATTCAAAGAAACTTACCCTGTCCAGGAGCCGGCGACGTGGCGTGGCTCCAGCCACCTTTGTACGAGCTGCTGGCATCTGTAATGTGAAGAAACAGAAAGCTACATGAGTAATGGTACTTGTATAATCTCATAAAGAAATCGTTCAACTTCCAAACGTCATAATTTCGGGCAAATAATAACAGTTTACGACACAATGTTGAAACAAAAAGCCTCGACATCGATCGAAGTAGAAAGTGCAACCAGGCACGTGTTACTTTGTGATCCCTGGCAGGAGATTGCACAATTTTTTTTTAGGTCACGTTATTAGAAGACGTATAACGTCTGCAATTGCAAGGTAATCAGTTCTGTGAATCACTGCTGGCCGTAAAATATATCTGATCGCCGGTTTCGAGCGGCTTTCGTTGAAAAACAATTCCTTAGGAAAATCTTTACGACCCCCTAACGACGCCCCGCCTTCTCTGTCCGTGCAACTTGGAAAATACGATTCAGGAGGCACGTCGATTGATTAAATCCCTTTCTTACGTCGTGGGAAACATTCACGAAACCTCAGTTTCGATCTTGGAAAGTGTAAGAAAGAGGTAAAATATGAAGAATATAAAGAAATTATCAGGCTGAAAAGTTTAAGTACTAAAGGTCTTAGATCATAGGATTAAAGATGGTATAAAATATACTTAATTCCTTTTTCTATCACCATCTTTTAAGTTGAGGACTTAATTTAAACAGCAACCTGCTTTTTCAATGTGTTACATTTTTCTTTTGATTTTTAATATATCACCCTCTTCTAAAAACAAAATATTGATCTTATAAATATTAAACGGCAATGTCATAGTCATCATCAAGCTTATGCACAGTATTGGTTTCAGAGGCATCATGTTCATCCCGCACGAACCTCCACCCGATTCTTCCGACGGTGTTTCGAGCGCCGCTGGTCTGTTTGCAGACAGATATATTTTCATTTGGCAGTTATTGGCACGAGGGCGGCCCCTGTGTGTACATACGCGGGGCGGTACGTCATGCCGCTCGCAGAAAGTCCGTCTTTCTGTGCAAACAGCCGATCTAGGTGTACTGAACGAGCCGACCTTTTCGTCTTTACTGCCCCCTTCATTTGATCTGGAGTCCACGGTCCATTAATAGGGCCTCGGATTTCACGTTCACGAAAAGCTGTTGGGCTCTGGTCGCTAATGCGCCGCTTCAGCGCGAGAATTATCTACTTTCGTCGAATTACGTGCTCCTTCCTCAGGATTTTCCGCATCGGATCTACTTCGACGGTTACAGCGTGATTCCGTTTCTCGGAGCATATGATCTTTTAAAAGGAAATTCTTTATGGTAATATTACCTTCTCGTTGATATTTTATTGTTATAATATTTTAGAAGTTATATGGATTTTACGGGGTTTATAGATCTAACCACAGTGGCTTAAGATTGTTCGAATGGAAGATAAGTAGTGCTGTGAAGGAACGACAGGATCAATGTGCGTTTGGGGAATAGAGAAGCTAAGACTAATACGGAAAGGATTTTAATCTCAAGACTTTTAAAAATTATCTTCACATAGGTGAAGGTATATTTGAAAGTTTTCTATGACTTTATAAACTAACATTGTATTTTAGCTTTCCACGATTAGGGGTTGTTAGTACTTGAAGTTTCCAGGTATGTCTCGCTGTTAAATTGTAAGTACTAAGTATCATACCAATAAAGGAATGACCCCAATTGACTAATTTCGATTATAACGTAATCCTGTAGGTAAAATAGTAGCAGCAATGTGGTCGTAATAATAAAATATGAAATGCAAGTAATAAGTAATTGGAAGAACGCAAAATAATTAGAAAATTATAATTATAAAAGTACAAATAAATAACTAGTTTTTTATCTTAATATGTACTGTAAATGCATTGTAAAAATCATAGGTATATATACTGAAAGATACTTATTATGGCGAGATATCTGCGTGGTTGACTAAATAAATTGTTATTAATTATTATTCTACATTATATACATCGCACTAAAATTATTAATTAAAAAAAAAAATCTTCTGGTCAATGGGGATTAATGTTAGAATTAATTTATTGACCAAGTAGTCATCTCACTATGATAAGACTTTCCTAAAATGTAGCCTATATTCTAATTAATAGTTATAACACGTATTCAGATACATAATTTCCTAATGATAAGGTTCTAATGATAGGACCCAATGCGTTACAACTCTACAGTAGCATATTACAATCTAAATCTGCCAATTGGGGTTCTTTCATCTCAAGTATCATACTAACAATAAGTATCATACATCAATGAGTCATATTGTTCCCAGAGGAAGGTAACTACAAGCGCTAAATCGAAACATCGCAATAAAATTCTCAATGGCTTATTCTCGAATGTCTAATGCAGCAACAAGTCAAAAGCTTGCCTTTAGACAGAAGGAACGACAAATATCAGTTTACTCGACGAACGTTTGAGACGTGAATTGGTGTCCTGAATCATCACGAACAATCCGATCTGTCATGACAAAGTCAGAACCGTGACATATTCCAAACTAACTCTAAATTTCATTCTTAAACAGCGAAGGAACAGGAGACGATCCTCACACGAGACACCAAAAGCGAGGCTAACTCTGTATAATTATCCAAGAACACATGCATTCATTCTAAAATTCCATGCACATTGTACCAACATTGTACGAAACAAAACTAAACGATGGGGGAAATGTGTCACGTGGTCACGTACAATACGGATCACCATCCCATTTGAATTATCGGCCTATCAATAACAGGCAACTTTTAGGTAAGCGATCAGAATTCATTTCCATGCGACAGAAATTCTACATACACAGTTTGCTATGAACGATTCGATCGATCAACCAAAAGTTGCCTAAAGTAAATGCAACTTTAACACAAACACCCGTCTGTTCAGCCATATACGCCCGACCAGTCCAATCAGAATTCCAAGCAACCACAACCGGAAAAGCTCCGAGGAACGCTAAAGTGCGGACCTACCGGCGAACAGCATCGATAGATTGGTGAACGCCGTAGTACGTGGCAGTTCCGCGGCGGTGGTCCCGCTGCTCTTGAGGTCCAGCATCGCGCGGCAGGTACCCGTGTGCCGGCGGCCGCTGGGTACGGCGGCCTACACGGGAGATCGTTCTCTGTTGAGTCCAGTCACGGCACTACGAATGTCCAGGTCGGTAGTAACCGCGTCGATGACGAGACAAAATGGATGGTCATAATCAACTGATATCGTAGGGCCGATGTACAAGCGATTTTGGCGAAACTCTTAGGCGTGCACGGTATCGGCCAGCTTCTCGATACTGAGGACCGCGACGCGACGGATCGCGTTGAATCTACGTTCGAATTTACGGTATGTAGTTGGTTGCGCGATAAGGGCGCCGATCATCTTGGCGACCCGCTCTGAGTGACACTGGCCGTCGAGAGCGTCGAGACGCGGTCGGAGGCAGACGTGAAATCGTGCAACTCTGTCCCCGCCCCTGATTCTCGTTGTCAGAGGACGAGGGTCGAGGATGGTCACGGGGGTTGGTTCGTTCGCGTGGTAAGCTGGGCGGAGTTTACGGTCGGACTTACACCTCCATACCATGGGGCGGATGAACGCTTGCGCCGTGAAGGGCGAGGAATTGAGTGGGGTCGAGGAAGAGGAAAGGGTGAAGAGCAAAGAGGGTTGCAACCCCGAGGAAGAGGGGTTCTCGAGCGAAGCACCAGGTTGCTAGGTGGCCGGGCACGAACGTACCGGACCTCCTGCACTTACCGACCGGCGTTGTCGACGACGTAGTTTGCCCCGGTAACGACGTGCCACCGGTTCCCTTCCGGAACAAACCCTCTGTGGTAACGGTGCCCGTTTAGAGAGAGAATGGTCAGGGAATTTTGGCAGTAATGGGCCAAGGTGTTTCCATTATTCTTCGGCCTGGACGTTCCCTGCCGTCTTTCTTTTCCCTTTGCGTGTCTTATCTTCGTTTTGCTTGGGTCTTTGTACGTTCTTGTTTCTCCTTTCTGTTTTAGTTCTCTCGTACTAGGTCGATGGAAAACGGGTGGATGCAACGGGCTGAAGGTGTTTGAGGATTTTGTGGTGGATGAATCTTCGGGACAGGTTGTTGCCTTTTCTTCCGTTTTTCTCATTCACGAGTAAGGCTGAAGGGGTGCGCAAAGGAACGATTTTGATATGCCATGGGTACTTTAAAGAAAAACATATTTCGTATTCCAATTTTTTATTACCTTCGTCAGCTTATGATGCATGAATGCAAAATCTTTATAATACTTGCTTTATTACAGCCACTTCACACGACGCACCGAGTTTTACCTGTGCACATATTAAATAGTAGAAGTGTTTGGTGGAAATTAATAGGTTCCTTATTTTCAAATGAATTTTCTCATCACATCAACTTTCTGTATATATCTGAGTTTCTCATAATTTACATAACATCTCATTCTACCCGAATACACCTCTGGTCAAAATCGTTATCGATCTTCGAACATCGTTTTAGGCGTAGGATTAAAAACATGACAGAGTAGATAATTGAAATTTTCGAGTAGTTTCACATGTTATAAAACCATCGATTTGTATCGAAACAGAGGGGCCGTAGAAATCACCTTTTAATTTGCCACATTGGCCGGCGATCGATGACCACGCAGATTTCTCTTGTCAATGGATATCGTTTAGCCGGGCCGGTATTTTCGCCGGGCAAATTATAATAATTACACTGGCCATACCGCGGCCAACGCTCGCGATGAGAATTACGCGATGACCCCGTTATTAACGCAATTTGCATTCCGTTGCAATTACTCCCTTGCCTCTGCTCTCTCCTCCCGTCCCTCCTCCCGCAGGTGAGGAGAGGCGGGGCGGAGTGAGCGCGGTATAACGTTCACGGTTATTTCCATAAAATCTGGTTTGCACCGCGAAAACATGAGGCTGTCTTAATTAATTGATTATTTACCGCAATTATAATCCTGACAAAGAAAGTTTACGATGTTACACGAGCCCGAAACAGCTGGCGTGCTCGCGTTCGCATGGTATTTTATATTCACGACGCAAAGGGTCGAAATGTTTTGCATTTACGAGCGTGGAAATACTGTCGATTAATAGAACGAGTTTTCAACGCTTATTGTGGCAATGATGGAATTTATTTGCACCCAGTCAAGAGCGTTCGGATCGGGTTGACAGGAGTCGTGGATGAACGGTGGTTGGTCTTGAGCACTGGAGATCCCGCGAGGATTGTTTAGTGGATTGTAGGAATATTCGTCACTCATTCTTTCCTATCGTTAGTACAATTATCGTACCAGATTTTGTCTTGTTTGGTTCCACCGAGTGAGACTTTGAAAAAGAGGAAGTTTTAAATCGGTTATCATTGTTATATTATTTTCGTATCAAATATAGTTTATCGTTAATTTACAAACCTATCTAATGATTTAATTCTCTTGTTTCTTCTCTTTTTTTATTTTACCTCCTTTCTTTTTTCTCCCAAAAAGTACTTTATTAAGATAAAACGTGCCGATTTCGCGTCGACCGATTAAAAAGCCATCAAGACGATCGATTTCGAGGCAGGGCTTCGAGGAATATCGTGGAACGGGACTGAGAGGCAGGACGATGAAGTTGAAAGTGGTCAAGCTGCGTGCGTGGCCCGTGTCGATGGCTTTGGTTTGGCCGCTTATGTCCGTGATTCACGCCACCAGGATATCCCGTACAACCGGAGGCCGGGTAGAAGAATTATCAGTCGAGACCGTGCTCGTTAGACGATCAGTCGATCATGATTAAATATTACAGTCATCGTTCTACTGCAACTTTATCCTTATTAGTCTCGCCTCGATAGATGTAGTAAATTGACGACGATAGGATCAAGTTTGATATACATATATGGGTTCAAAATAATTTCAGTACTTTTGTAAATACTTGTAAATTTAGATCCATTCCAATACCTTAATTTGGACACGTTCCAGTAGAGTTTTTTACTTATGAATTCAGAACATTCTTATTATAATACCTTAATTTGGACTTATTCCAGTAGCTTTGTACCTATGAAACCAGATCAATTGCATTTATACCTCTGCACTTATAAATCCAGATCGATTCCAGTGTCTTTGTATTTTTACATTCAGAACGATTTCGGTACTTAATATTTTACTGGATAGGATTGGAATGTTAATAGAACTCGTAGGTAGGAAGATTCATGTTGCTATAAATGAATTCGTATACAAAATAATTATCATTTCTTTCACTTTGGATAAAAATGAAAAATAATAGTTTTGTGTTTGAAAATAGAAATTAAAAACCTTTCCTGTGAAGCGTTCCACTTTCTCAATGGTCACCTGAAGGCATGATTTAATTATGATCGATTCAGAGAGTCAATGGCGCCTGTTCGCTAAAAATTGGTCAGTGGTTCAGATGTTAGATAAACGTAGGGTATATCTAGAACGGAAAATCAGTCCTTTGAGGTAATTTTACTTTTCTAATCTTATATCAGAACCTTTTCTGTTTCCTATGATTTCGTGCAAGGGCTGTGTACTGGAGCTTCCTAAGCTGATGTGATCGACGAGCGTCGAAGATTGAAAATGACCTAAGACGTTGCCATCGTCAACTTCTATTAAAGTGTTTATAACTATGGTACACGCTATGAGGACACTTTAGCCTCAGGTATAATAAATATTTTCTAGGTGAAAAGATTTCAAGATTTAACATTTAGCTTTAACTTTTCAAAAATTACCTTTTACTAATCTTCAATTCTTTGGACAATCTCTATTTGCTTCTTAATTATTAACAGACAAAATTTTCTAATTATATTAATTGTTATAAATATTGTCAATATTCAATTTCCAAGTCATCAATAAACATTTTCTTAACAGGATTTTAATTATTGTAATTTGCATATACTAAGTTTGAGTAGACATTTTAGGTCAGTAGTTGTAATGTTAAAATACACAAGTATATCATCTGATTATTTTATAGAGTATAAGTATCATCATTATCATAGTCATCATCATCATCACAAGTATTATAATTTCATTCTCTTCCTAAAAACAAAAAAGACAAATATTCATTTTTACTTTACTAGCCTACCATTCTACTCTCACTGAAACCACCCCAAAGCGACATCCATTGAGGGGCGACGATCGACGTTCGTCGAAGGCTGAAAAGTGGCCAGTGAAGCCACTGCAATATAGCTACAGCACCCATTAACCGTTTACAGCCGTGATTCACTGGAAACGGCGTGGCGAGGCGAGACTAGGTAAGACTGTCTGCAGACGTTGATACGCTTGTTTTACGTTGACGACTCCACGTGCTGTGAGTCGAATAAAATTTATTTCTTATAACATGTAAAGTGTTAGGATTTGACCATAGATAAGGATTTTTGTCGGTAGAAGTTATTGGTTAATGTCGATTGGTTAATGTCTCCAACGTTGATATTAAAAATATTCATAATTATCTAATCGATATTATCAACGATAATACATACCATATTATATAACTTTTATGTATAGGTTTCTCTAAAAAAGATTAATTCGAAAATCATTTATTCATGGTAACCTACAAGTTAACCTATAAAACGTACATACGTAGCTTATTTATATCATATTTTCCATTTTAGCCCACCGGTTAAACGAAACGTTTCCATTAAAAGTCCTACAAAATCCAAACATGAATATGAATTGTATATCTCTATTAATCAAATGCATGTTTACCTGTATTAATCTTTCAAAAACAAAATTTTCCAGTTGACACATTGTTCCAAATGACATACAAATCTGTAGATTATAATATGTTCGATTACGTGATATTTGCTAACGAATAGATATAACGAAATGTAACATGAACAGCATTTCGTCCGAACAATGCTTAAAATGTACACACACACGCGTGACGGCGTTTCCTCAAGCATCCTTTCGAACAGGAACCCCCTGACAGGAGGACACGCGCGCGCCACGCGACCGCGTGCGGCCAGTGGCGCATTTAACGCGCGATCGCTCTCGAGTATCCGCGTGCGGCTCGGCAGGGGGAAGGGGATACGAAGGGTATGCTTCTCCGCGACAGTAGCTCCCTCTGAAGAATCTACGTTCACACACGTCGCTCGCGTACCTTCGTCGCGGTCCATGGACGTCGGATGTTAGCGTGGACTTCTGTGATGGGAGTCGATTTTAGGCATTGTAGGGTTTGCGATTTATTACCGTGTGTAGGGAGAGAACGGAGAGAAATGGATTTCGGACCACAATCGTGTCTTTGATTCACCGATCGAGTTTCATCGAATGTCTGTAATATTATTTTACTTTCGAGTCCTAACGATTTGGAGGTTATGATACACGAACAGATTTCTGACGTAAGATCTACGTAAATGGGATCTAATTTGACATGTATATTCGATCGATGGATTGTAAACACACTTTAATACAGTATTAAGAGAAGGACAATATGAATAAAAGGTCATTTATTTTCAGGGAGATGGTTAGACATATGAACCGAAAGTGTACATCTAAATATGACATACGTAAATAATAATATTCAAAGCCATATGATGGAATAATTAGGTATTTAAAATTACGTTCCTATATTTTATTAAACTTTTGAAGTAGTTTAGTCAATTATTACGACTATTAGCTCCAACTGATTTTATCCAACGATTCTCTATTTTATAGGATGTTAAAGGAAATTATTTGCAGCATACTTGTGACATGACGTAAATATAGTTATTCAGTAAGTAATAAATTTGATTATTCCTAAATCGAATAAAATCGCTGATAAGACAAAGAAATTGAAAGTTTATCGAAAGTACGTAATCTCCTTTTTTATATTCGTCGTAACAACGTTTGGCGTTCGCTATGTCGAGATCACGTGGTACAGTGGCATCATAAGAGGAGGGAAGGAGCGAGCGAGAAACGTTGGCGTGTCTAGCGTCTATTGACCACCCCACTATGCATCGTCGGAGTTGAATTTGAATAATGAATATATTAGCACGTTCAGCCTGTCGTATGATTTTGATACAAATCCTTGAGAGGCAGAGTTATAGCAGACATATGGTGAGTCATTTATGACGAACTGGCCGGATGTGTTTCTTATATTTAGAAGTAGAAGCAAGTGTCACTTACATCTATTTACTCTCATTAATCCAAACGTTCCAAAATAATGAAAACTTTATAATAGGGCCTTAACAGATTTTCAAGGGATCAGGAAACTTTGCCCTTTTAAGTAAAAAAAGTTTCAAAGGTGGTTATCATCTGCTTATTATCATATTCATGAAACATGCACTAAATTTAAACTAATGAAAATGTATTAACTATAATTTCCTTTGAAAAGTTTTTTACAACTCTACGTGGAGAAACTCGAGTATTGGAATTGATTTAGATCTATGACAACAGTGGAACAAATGCATAGTTCGTATTTAGTAGTTCATTGGGATTCCCCATCAGCTACATCTTCCATTTAAGTAGTAGGAGTCCACGTTCAGGTAAACAGATTGGGTCTACAGAAATCCAGTTATAATACATTCACTGCTAAGCGTAAATGTCGCTAGATTTTACTTTCAAGAAGGTGCTGTGAAGTATTGCATTGACTCATGTTACCGAGTAGTAGAAAAATTTTGTCTGTCAACGTGTTAGTTGCGTTTGTTAATCGAATACCAACCGAAATTTCGTGGTAATGGGGTCCCACCAAAAATACAACTATCGTACACCCTCCTGCACCCACTAAAACGTCAACCAAACATCGTATCATCCACCGCTAATCAACTCTTCGCCTATCTTAATTCCTTAACTTCTCTATCCCCCTCGAAGAGCCTTCTCTACTACCCAGGACCCCCCTGTCACCTCATCCCTATCATCGTGCACTTCCCTCGTACCCCACGCAACCACCCCAATTGCCTCGATCAGGCCAGCGAAAGCCCAACTATATCCTAACCGTACGAGTACCACCATCCCGTCTCGATCGGATGGGACTGCTAGGGGTCACTCGAGAAACGTGGTGAGCAGTCGCAACGAGGACGCACGGCAGGAGTGGGGGGTCGGTACTAGAGACCGCGTGCCGTGATTCCCCGCGTGCATTATCTTGAGATACCGAAGCGGCGTTACCGTCGCTACTTCGCCCGGTATCGGCGCTGGGGCGACGAGTATCATTGTGCCGCATGAAACATGACAGGGCCGAGCTATTGTACGCGGAACGCGTAGAGCTACGAGGTAGGGAACGGAACGACGAGGGAGCCAGTTACCCCCGCTACGTTTCCGTCCGCGCAGGGCCGACCATTCGCCACCCCCTCGCTACCCTTTCCCACCATTTTTCCTTCGTTCTTCTGGGTTCCGTAACACGATAAGAAGCGTGTCAGTTTTGTTGCGTTTGCGGACCGTGGCGGGGAGAGACAGGGGACATTTAAGCGCGCGACGAGAGATGCCCACTCTACTATCCCATCCGCTGATAATTCTTCGTATTCAATTTGTACAATATGCCGAAGCAGACGCGGATAGCCAAACGTCCTGAATCGAGTATTCTTGCGGCTCGAGTTCTTAGATAAGCGTCTCGGAAATTGGGTTCTAGGGTAAGATGCACCGACCTTGTAGGGATACCTGTGTTTCTCCGTGAATTGTTTCCTTCGCTTTATTTTCTTCCAGGGTGCATCTCAGGATTCCGTTGCAGGATTCTAGTGAGAATGGGACTACTGGCTGGTAGCTTTGACTCGAGGGTATCCAAGAATATCTCTATGAGAAGACTGTGCTACTAAGCAATAATTATGTTTTATTATACAAAAAAGTAATATCTTTTTTATGGTGGAATGGAAATGGAGAGAAAGAGTTTTGCCAAATGTGATATTGACTATTTTAATTTATAATATGCAATTCCAAATTGGGAACATTATTTCGTATTGAAAAGAAAAAGGAAATGGTACTGCTTATTTGTCAAATGATAAAAGACAACGGTATAATATGTAATTATACTTGCTGTTCCATTTAAAGAACGATGAACCAAAACAGGGAAAACTTGGTCGTGAGTCTTCGAAGAGGAAAATAAAAAAGTTTGTAATATTTTCTGTTAACTTAAAAACTCAGATATTTTTAACTACCTTCTACCTCCATTTTCATAAAAATAGCTCCGAATTCCCGCGACGGGTAAACATTTCGCTGAACTCTTTTTGCTGGATTGGAAAGGGGACACGGAGGTCCGAATTTATGAAATCTTTTGTGGAGTATCTTTGCATAGCATTTTGAAGTCCGATGCATCCGTAAACGCGCTCCTGTGGCATGTTTACCGACCTGCACCCGGCATCGGCACAAAGCCGAACGTTTGCGTTTAGAGGAACCCCTGTTTCGATCGAATCTCTCTCTCGATCTCGATACACCCCTTCAACTTTAATTTAAACGCTTCTACATTATCATCCTCATCGATTTCATCGGTTTAAATTATACCGTATAACTATAAATATCGCCTTGATATTTAAAACTTAACGCAATTTCAACTTTCTTACTCCAAGAATATTTTCAACTAAAAGTTTCAGTTTGTGAAGAAAAATGTCACACTCATCGCCCGATCTATTCATACAGCAACTTTGGTTACTTTTCCATCTTCATTGGCGAGAATAAAATGGAATAACTAGTCAGGGATTCCCGGCGACTCCGAAATGGCGTCAGTGTAGTGCAAAGGTTAGATTTCAAACTTTTATCTCAGTTTTATCTTAGTTTTATCCTACTTATGTTATCACTGTATAGGAAAGCTTCGAGATAGTCTGCTAACCTCTTACGGAAAAAGCTTGGAGACGCTCCTAACCTCTAACGAGGAAGTGCGAAGAATTAGGAGGAGGCGGAAAGCAAAGAGAGGTTTTCTTCGGGACGATCAGAATTCGGCGCTCGATTCAGTTGGGTTGTTAGAGACGCATGAAGGGCGGTATCAGTGCGAAGAGTCCGTGGGGCGCGGTTGTAGAACCAAAGGCCATTAATTACGTTACGGAAGAACGCAGACGTTGGTTCAAACAAAGGACCCCCTGCCCAACCACCGATGTCGAACTTACCAATGCGAACGTTATATCGTTCGTGCACGCTTCGTATATCCAGCCTAATTACGGCGGATTTGCATATCTCCAGTCGCGCTGGACCGAGCAACTTCGTGCTTTTGTCCCTGCCAACAGGACTTCCGCTTGCATCCGCTCCATTGCTGGCCGCGGAAACGCTGGCTAAGAGACCCGTTCCGATAACATCGTGCTCGTTCGAATTTCGACATCTTTCTCGCGGCATGAGAGGGATAGAGAGAGGGAGAGAGAGAAACGGAAAAGGACGGAAAGAAAAAGAAAAGAAAGTAAAGAGGAAAGGAGAGGAAGCGAGCGTACCGCGAAACAGGATGTTCCATTCTGTGCACCGGCGAACGACGGGATGAGTGGAAGTCAAGAAACGGGCACGAAGAGTTCGATGGAACACGAATAAATGAATAACGTAGACGGGAAACGCGGGTGCTTTGGCGCGTGCATCGACTGGGACGTACGAAAGGCGCGATGATGGGGGTAGGTCGGCCTAAAGTCCCCAGACAATTCGACATTTTGCATCGGCCGTGACAAAGGGTTACACAAAAGCCGTGGAGGAAAAGTTAGAAACAACCACCGCGGGGTGTTAATTAAGTGGAACGACGTGCACCAGCGACGAGGCTCCAGGCTAAATGCTGTTGCGATTCTTCTCGACGTTTCTCCAGCAAGATGAGTTATACCATCGCTCGTCGAGTCACTGGAGGTCTTAAACGTTTTACTAGGACTAAAAAGGTGTATCCCAGCACCTAAGACACGCACCTACTAGAGTAGCCTTATCAACAGACAAGTCCCAAGATTAACGAGACCCCTAAAAAGTGTCCTTTGTTTCTGCCACAAGACCGTGGTAGGGAGATGTTCGAAGACACCACTAAAGTACAGTATGTCGTGAAAAACAACGTGTCATGGGGTTTCACCTATTCACGAAGAATTTACACTGGGAGAGTTACTCGTGGAGCCAGTCGAGGTCAGACGAGGCCAGACGACTGTGGCCTGGAACGGCGTAGAGGGACATCTCGCGCTCCGACGCGTCGAACCGGCTCTAGAAACCGGAAGTGGAAGTCGGAGGATGCGAATGGACGCAAGGACCGAAAGAAGGGAAGAGAATCGGAGGAACGAGGCACGGAGATAGGCGCAACAGGGGCGAGACAGGGACGACGGATGAGGATGATGGTAGAAAGAGGGAAGGCGAGATAGAAAGGAGAAAGACGTGGATACGAGAAGAGAGAAAGGACGGGATGGTGGGTGGGGGTGAAAAGACGATAGGAGAGTGGAGAACCGAGTGAGCAGAGGCATCCGCGCGCTCATTTCCGTTTCAGAGCCGTCGAGGGGGATGAAAAGGGGGCGCTAACTCGCGAGATATTAATTCCGTGTTAGCGCTAGGAGGGTTGCAGGGGCGAAAACTACGTGCCGAGGGGGTGGGCAGCCCTCCAGCGTCTCTCATCCTCCGTCACCGCCGCCTCCTCCACCCTCGCAGACCATCCTCCCGACCACCCTTCTACCCCTCTGTGGACGTACCGTCAGCGTCCACAGGCTGCCACCCCTGCGATTCCGGCGCAACCCCCACGTAGAAGAGCCGGCTTGCCGGCGGGAGGCGTTACAAATCAGAGATTAGCCATAGTTAACTCGACTTGCGCAGTCAAACAGTTAATCAATAAACGATTATTTACATCGTATGCCCGCAGCCGGCAGCGGCGGCGGCTGGCCTGGTACACGCATTCGCCGCCGAGCATATTTCGTTCTTCCGTGAGCGGATTGCGCTAATGGCAATTCGCGAGTATAGGATACGTATACGATTGCGAGACGCTGTTTTTCCATTTCTATTACGGAAATCTCTACGGCTCCGATGCTTCATCTACGAAATTTTGCCATGGACATCAAGGAATAGTACGGGTAGGGTTTTAGTTACCCGGATCGTGTTATTCCGATCATCAGGAATGCTCGGTCATTACCTTGCGCGTTACAGTTCGTCATTAAAAGTCTATTTCACGACGGCACCTGTTTTGTAAGGCACTGTGAACATGTAACTACTAGGATAGCAAATCGAAGATTGAATTTACTGGAGGACAGCACGTGATATGTGCACACTTTTACTGAAAGTCGATTAATGCGATGAATCCGTTCCAGATTAATCACGGTATATGACACAAACATTGAGACATATTTGATTCGACTATTTTTCGGCCATTGTCACGAATTACATTTTATGTAAATTCTTCTACCGAAAATGATTACACCTGCGTCATGTTGTCCAAATACTTGACAAGATTTTGGTCTAGTCGACATCTTTTATGCGAAGACTATAAAGCGAAGCCTTTGCTGAATTGGTTCTGATCATTAACAATTGCTGTGCCTCTTCCTAGTGTTATCAGAGTGACTGACTACTTCCCAAGCACAACTTAACTTAATCACACCTTTGAATCCTGCAAGATGACTCTAGATCAAACCCCAAATTCGTCTATTTATCTACAGATGTGTCATTTTAATAGAGAAGAACCTTCCTTGGTAACTTGCTTGCAGATGTCAGATTATCTGTGCCTTCTGTGTACTCCTTACAAACAAGGGATAAAGATCAGTGATTTGTGATCATCCTCTCCTTTGGATTCGACTCATCCAATTAATCCAAAGAAGAGAAACTGGTGTTAGCCAGCCAAACTTTCAGATTTGGTTTGCTATTTCTGTCCTACGCAAATGCTAAATTAGACGCAAGCTAACGACAAGATTAGACTTCTATACTGATCACCAGGTGACCAAGTGAACCGATTGAAGTTCTAAATGCAAGAAAGCCAGGGAATAAGTGATTTCTTTAACGGGAAGTGATTTTCTAGCAAATCCGAGTCGACCTAGCGACTAATTCGCGATCGCCGCGAAAATAACAGCGAACCCCACCGTTGGGAGTGGGGTGTGCAGTGGGTGACCATGTAGAAATTACTACTATCGATCCCGTCTGTGTACCGGTGGTGCATACGCCGATCAACGTATCGTATCTGCTCCATAATCTAAATGACGTATATTCGCAGATTTTACATTCAATCTCCATTTGGTGGTATGCTCGTGACGCTCGAATACTCGTTATCTGTGACCCGTAAAACGAGCCCCCGAGCCAAACTTGCGACGAGGAATGCATCGATCAGATGTAGCAGCCACTTTCCCGGCTCAAATTTCATAGGTCCCCGTGACACGTGATTATTAGGTCCAAACCTAACGAAACAATAATTCTCTAAAGTCCAAATCTCGGATTAACATGTTCGAATTCTGTTGGACATTCGATTGCTAGAAACCACGTTGGTGGAGGTGTATGATCAACGTGGACAATAATGGGTAGTCCCTGAACAGTGCCGCTAATGTAGGCGATTCAACGTTAGTCAGTTGATGTTTCTTTTAAGGATGTCCGATTATACAAACCAATTTGTGATATTGAATCAGTACTATGAGACGTTGCTCGCATATAGTTGGTCCCTTTGTCGACTATTCCACTATTCACACCTAACCTCAAATAACAGGACAACAAACTGTTTCGAACAAACACGAATGAAAGTAAAAACGTAATTGGAATGCGAAAAATGATTACCTTTCTATAAAAAGATAAAACCAGTTTCCCCCGGTACATTCGCAATGTATACAAGAACAAATTCACCGATACAGCAAGATGTATCTCTAAAGGCAATTCGTTCTCCAGTCGAGACTAATAAACATTCGTACAAAGTGCTTTGTCGTCAAATGTGACGTGGCTTAAATATACTGGGGCTGATGCACGGACTAGCCCATATATTTACAAATACCACATACTCCTAAACCCAGGCGTGAAAGACACCTATGTAGATGCGCCTATACTCGAGAGTTCTCGTCCGAGCGGCTCCCTCTCGCAGCAACCAAACGCAACCGAAACCTACCCACTCTAGGAGCCTCCTCCCCCACCCCAGGACAATTCAATTCTCGAAACCTAACCCACGAGACCATAACCTGACTTCCCTCTATCCTCCACGCGATACCATCGCTTGACTCTCCCCCGCTCCTGTTTCAATTCAAAGAAGACGGCCTTGGCTGGATAACGTTGATGCACGAGCAGAATCGCTCGGATGTGTCGCGAGCGATCCCGCGGTTCTCGTCGCCAGAGAAGCATAGGTGACTAGAGCGGAGACCGGTGATGGTAACAAACGACGACGAGTGGGGCAGTGAAGGGGTGGGGGCGAAGGTAGCTGGATGACTGGCGGCGGAAGCGTCGTCATGGCAACGCATCGATCAGCCACCGCCACGCGGAATCGAGTCGAGCCGAGGCCACATCACACACTGCCGGCCGCTGTGCGACGCTGGGGATAGATACACGCGTGTATTCACCGACACGCGGCACGACCGGTGTACACGCATACCAAGCGGACGTGGCCACACGGACGGCACATCGCGCCGCATTGTGCGCGCCACACGCCTGCCTTAATTCGCGAAAGCCCTAGGCAACTTGCCTCCGTGCGACCGATACCGTACCACGCGTGGTGGACGTTGGTCTGGTTGGCTACGGTCGATCGGGCCGGAAGCGGGAGAAGAAATCGCCGCTCGATGGTCGAGGTCAGGGTTCTCCTACAGGTTTGGCAGGCTGAATGGACGCCATTGGTTGCCAGCCGTTGAATCGCGGACGGAGAAAAATTGTTGCATGTTGGCAAAGGTGATACCGTTGGGGACTTAGATTGGTATTGTTAGTGATGGTATGTCGCTTTTTCCTAGGAACCCTGTCAGTGATTCTACATGAAAAAACAAATTGAAAATAAAGAATTAAATTTTTTCGTTCACAGCTTCGTTATTGAGAAAATTGACGTTGAATATTCACTGCGCACGCGTGCGCTCAACTAAGGCGGATGCAGTGTCAGTATACCGGCGTATGCAGTATATATTCAAACTCGATTTTATCCATAACGAAGCTTCGAATCAACAAATTTTATTCTTTATTTTCCATTTGCTTTTTCACGTAGAATCCCCTCTCCCTCTCTACCAGGTTGTACTGCCACGCCTGGGATAATCTGCATGTATATGTTTGGATCCTGACTACGATGAAATTTTAAAAGATTTTCTGACATTACTTCTTTTTTAAATATATATATGACTAAAAGAATAAGATCTTTGTTTTGGTCTCGATAAATCGTCCTTGAAGAAATTAATGGACCATGTGTTATGGTCGACTAGTATAGCTGAGTGTCTCTGTAAGCGGTACTAACCATTGTATTAAGATCTTGAAGTATCCCACGCAATAAACCCACGCAACCCCTTCGCCTGACAAACCTACTCCCACTACTGGGAACACCAAGAAACATCCTTCGGTGTCGGCGACCAAGTTCAAACAAGAACACCTGACTCCGAGTGATCACGTGATCTAGGTCTATGAAAGAAAAGGTGTACGGGGTCCGTTCGACTGCCACAGTTCAGCAGCTTCCGGTGGGCAGCCGGAACGGGTGTTACGTCGAAGCGGCTGTCGTTGGACGATCGATCCTCCAGGCCGGAGAAGCAGCCGTCGTCGTCGTCGCCGTCGACGACGACGACGTCCCAACCCGCGTTCCCTAGCCTTCCAGTTCCGAGCTTGGACTGAATACCACTGATTGTCCTCCGCTTTCTCGCTCTATCGCCCTCTTTTCCCTTTCCTTCGCGCCGCGTCCCCTGTTTCGCGCTCTTTCTTTCTCTGTCTCCTTCCTCCTCTCTCCTCCTTTCTTTCTCTGTGCCGTTGGAAAGCTCGAACCTCGGCTCTCCACTCGTAACCACCCTCATCCTCTACTCCACTCCACCCGAAACCCACCCCGTGGCACCCTATCCTCCACGGTGCCGTGCTACTCCTACCCACTCCACGATAATGATGGCAATCAGACCCTCAGAAAGGATTTCAGGAAATTCTCTCGCCTTTTTGTCGGCAGCCAGGGCGGAGGCGGACGCCACAAACACCGGTCGTCGTCGTCGTCGTCAACGTCGTCCTCCTGCCGCCTCCGCTACTAGTTATAGTCGTCGATCCGCTTTCTCCTCACGGCTCCTTCTTCTATCACGCTTACAGTCGCTATCCCTGATGCGTCTTCTCGATCGCTAGTCACGACTGTGAAGAAATTTATATGTTCCACTGAGCTACATGCCTTTGGGTTCCTCTTCATAGCTTGTATTCTTATAGTCAGTCGATTTTCTGTTATAATCGCGATAAGATATTTGACATTACCTTCTAGTCACGTGTACACATTAATCGAAACAGACTTATAGTCACCGCGTCCAGATTTGTTATAGTCACGGCTTGATCGTGCTAACGAGTTCCTGATCATATCTTTATGGCATTACTTGTGGTACTTTGGTATAGTCTAAGAATTTCTTATTATAGTCATGTATAGTATCCAAAAATTTTACTGAGGTTATCGTTATAGTTACTATTTTGTGATGCTCTTCCTATATGAATCTTTCATTTCATCCACTGTTTGAATTTTTGTTATAGTCACCGTTATTTCTGTCATAGTCTCACTGAAGATGATTACTATATGTACCTTACACATCGATTTTGATTTTGATTTACTATTTCGTTATTTTTCCAACCCAATCACGCACGTCAACGATTTCATTCGCAAGTTTATCGAGTGTTCCAGGAAGACCAACTTACTAGCGGCGATAAAACGCAACGATAATTAGTTGCACCCCAGGACAGAAATTAATCACTTGTCCGTGCAGCGACTCCACGGAGTCGCAGTTCTTCAGCGCGCCATGAATAGGGAGTTTCGTAGCTTGTTACACGTTAATTCCGGGCCATTTTCGCGAGCACCGCGCGAAAACAACGAAAGCAACCCTCTAGCAGGGGAATACTTGCTTTAGAGAAAGAAAGAAACATTCATTTTCTTTCCACCCCCTTATTTTCCTACTAAATATATTCCATCCGTCTGATAATTGCGGGGTTAACGATCTTCCATTTATAATGATCGAAGAAGCTTTTAATAATCGATATTATAAATTTTTCATACCAGATAAAATTTAGAAAACCGACATCTCGGTTTGCCTCATGTCCTGCTCTTCTTCTTGTTCGAATTCATTATTTTTTGGAGATATTTGATGTCAAGATTTACAATGGAACACTGCTTACACCTTAAAATGATGTATAAAAATGGTATAAAAATTTTCCAATATTTGTAAAAATATTTGATTATTTATAGGTATGTTCGATTAATATTTAACACTATGTAATAATATGTAATAACATCAATTTTATGTAATAAATATTTAGTTAAATATTCCAGTGCCATTGCTATAAAGTAGCACGATGTGGCAAAATTCCTGGTCGCTATCATTTGGTGTGGAAGATCGGCCGTTTCCGTTCGTGACAGAGCTACTTAGAAGGCAAGATTTCGTGTACTCTGGAAGGGCTACTTCAGCGTATTTACGTGTTTGACTATGTGTTCCGTGAATCGGAACACAGGCCAGAGGAAACGCAATGCCATTAGATCGATTCCGATGCCCTTTATTCTCAGCAATTCTGCTGTGTCACCTTAATCTCGTTTCCACCGTGTAAATCAGTACGATTCGATATTATATCTAATCCAATTTGACTATGAATACTTTATCATCCAAACATCGCTACTTATTGTAAGTGCAAAACTTTTTGTAACTAAATTCACATTGATCCACATTACCTAGTTTCACGAGAAGTGAATAAGACGTCCGTGTTACTAAAAGTCTGAATCTTCTCAAAATCTGCAACCAGATTTTTCAGAATATTCTCCAGTAAACCAAACTCCAGTTAATTCTATATTCCATAATACAATTATTTCCAGAATATCCTCAGCTAGGCCAGAGCTCAACCTACGATCAGACAAACTCTATATTCTAACAACATCCTTGTCCAAATCCGATCGTAAAGACCTGATCAAAGGACTCCAAACCTCAATCTCGCAGAAGGAAAATCAGTAATGACTAATGACCTAAGAACAATTCCGATGAGGACAGACACAACGGATACCAATGGCGTTAGTATGCAGAGACTTCTTTTATCTTTGCCTTTTCAGAAACGAAAGGTTGAGGTCGCGCAGCGTGATCTGTTGCTCACGCTGCGTTGGTCGCCAACAATATCGACTGGGAGCGAAGAAAAGGCCGAAAAAGGGCCTCCCTTTTTTCGCTCACTCCTCCTTTATCGATGGAACATTAAGCACACACGATAACGCATGATTAACTGGCTAATGACTTTCTCCCGGCAGCCCTCCCGCTGCTTCGGCCCTTTCCTCGGGGTGCCGCTTTCGCAGAATCATCGCCGTGGGGTGGACTGCGCCCCTCGCCTTTTTCCCGATAAGTGACAGACGTTTCTTGTCCCGTTAATCGGTTGAATAATTTGTCCGTGATAAATATTCCTTGCCTGGCTTGTCGATAGCTACGTGAATGGACTTCCGTCGTCTACCTATGAAATGGTAATTAAAGATTACAGAAAAAGGAATTCTGCTGAAATTGTCATGTTTTTCAGGTTATGAACATTACTTGGGTCTTTACTTGATAAAGGATCGAGGATCGATTTATGCATCATCTAATGGAGATAGGTTCCCACGTGTCTTCACAGTGAAATTTGGAATAAGTATTGTACCAGACTATTGTGGCCAATCATACGTCTCGTGGTACTCGTAAGACTGTAAAAATCGTTGTGATGAGAAGCATATATATATATGTAAAATTTGAACTTCGATTTTCGACATTTGGCAAAGAAAATACACGACGTATGGTTACAATTATACTTTGCGTAAATCAAACGTAATTTTCAATTGGCTTATAATCATTTTTAAAGCGAAAAGGGAGCTGCAACTGCAGAGATTCGTCACAAAACGCCGACTCGGATGAGGTTAAAGGTAGTTAGTACTGAGACATCTATCGTGATACGAGGTGACTAAAATAATGGATGATTTTAGAAGACAGTGCCATCTGTCAGAAGATCCTCCGAATTTAGGGGTAGTTAGTCGCTGGTCGTCGGTCTTGGTATTGATCCGAACCACTTGCAGGGGAACAGAGCACGAAAGTCTCTCGTAACCAGACTTCCTTGTGATCTTCTTAACCGATCATCGTTAATAATTTTCTTCGCTATTCTATCGAGATAAGGTAATGGTTTCTCATATTTACAGAGAACTTCGAAAGTTGAAAATGAACGAATTTTAGTAAAATTCTCTTGCAATATTTTTTATTTACATAAATAATGGCGGGAAATTTAAAAAAATTGTTAACCTCAATTGACGAAATACGATCTTGACTAATATACCTTCATCATCGTATTTTCTTTTATATTATGTTATATATTTAAAACTTCTTTTAATATATATATGTAACTTGTAAATTGTAACTTTTCAGCATACCAGACTCTTAAATCAGTCATATCTGCTAATACACCACCAAATCCAAGATAAAGTAACAAATTTGACAACGAGGCTAATTTTTAACCTCTTTTATCTCCTACAAACATAAACTAGTTACTATTGTACGAATTCTGTAACATAGCAAAAAATACTAGGAATTTTATTACATAATCTATAAGTTTCTGGTTTAAAACAAGGTTACAGTTTTATATGATAATCTATAGGAGAAAAGATGAAAAGGAAATCAAATCGACATCCTAACACTTGAATTATAATGAAGATAAAGAAAAACGAAGATAGAAATAGAAAAAAGGAGATATTCATCGATTCTATGAATGCTTTTCTACAAAACAGTGTCCAAAAAAAAGAATCGAGTCACGTGGACTGCCGATTCTCCTATTTCTCAGCCTTTTCTTCGCGCCACCCTCGGCGCCTAACCTCACTTTTTCCACCGTATCGGCCCTCTCGTTCTGATTCGACTGGTGACGAGTTAGCGGCTTAACGAGGTTATTTCACGACGTCGTCTGGCTGGGCCATAGGTCGCGCGAGGATGAATAATGATTCGTAGGGTCGGCTGCCGGGCAAAACTGACTGCGCCATGTACGATCGTTGCATAAGCTGCGAGTTATATGGGCACGTGTAAAACTCGCTTACCTCGTGGACAACATACGGAGATATATGATCCGAGGAAATTCGGTCGATGTTGAGCCATTGCACCACGGCAATCACTGGCTACGTCTGATGGGAAAAAGATTTCCAATTTTACGAATTTCCACGAAATATTTTCGAATGTCGAGTACGATCGATGCCAACTTCCGGTCCATTAAGGCTACCTTTCACACCAAGATAGTAACAATTTTACTACTAAGTATACAAAAATATTATATACTTCACGAATTTTTGCTTAAAATGTGCACCATGGATTGACTTCTTTGCATAGTTACAATGAGAAAGACAGTGGTAAATATTGCACAAATATTATGATATTAAAGATTTCTATTATTTACATTCATCAATAATTGTATTTTATCTTTTAGAACAACATCATAGAGCATAAGATAAATAATCGATGGACGTTCACAGGTCCCAAATCCATTTCTATTCATTTTTCAATTTCCTTTTCCCTCGATGACTATAAGAAACTAGTAACAACATCAGTGGATAAATAAAAAGGAGGAGGAAAACATTCGGGAGCAAGCAGAGAAATCGGAAACAGTCGGAAGAATCAGGAGAAACGGAGAAAAATTAGGGGAAGGAGGAAGAAACCGCGATAGGAAGCAGAGGAAGATATCGATAATGGAGAACGACAGGGCTGGGATAGAGCGCACTGACAGGAGAAGAAAGAAACGCGGGAGTACTAGAAACGGATCGACGAGGAGGAAGATGTACCAGGAAGATAAGGCAGCAGCCCTTCGATCCCGCGTCACGGTCTTTGTTGCAAAGCGCAATAATTACGCGGGAGGGCGGTCTGCGAGCCGCAGGGGGCGCGGGAAGTGAAGCGGGCAGGGGTGAGGCGGCGGCAGCAGCACGCGCCGGAAACGGAACCGAGAGTCGTGTGTCCCCGGCGTTCCCGGGCGGAACTATCATGATTAGTCACGGGGCCTGCAATGAGCCGTAGGAGAACAGAAAGACACAACCTCACCCTCTGCCACTTCGGTGCTAGCCGGAATTCGCTCGAGCGCGATCGACCCGAACGTACCTAGGAACGGAGACGCGATCGATCATCGGTGCTTGGATTCTGCTTGGCATCTCAGTTGCATGATCCTATGAGTCTTCTTTATTTACTAACCATTCCACGAATATTGGAAATACCGTAGATCACAGAGAACTATGGTGAAGACAATAGGTTTAGTAGAGAGTAGGTGATGGTTCAGGTGATGGTTTACTAACCATTCCACAAAAATTGGAAATATCGTAGATCACATAGAACGACGGTGAAGGCAGTAGATTTGATAGAGTATAAATGGGTTGGAGAATGTTGAACAGTATTAGTGGTAGTAAATGTTGCAGGAGTCTGTTTAGGAACTGGATAAAAATTAATTTGAGTTGTTGTATGTTTGATTTGGTTTAAATCGAAGAATATTCGTAAGGTACAGACTTTGAAAACCAAAACTGATCATATCAGGAATGATAAGCGTTCCTGGGATCTCAACAAAAATTCGCACTCGAGATCCCGAATTCATAACTCGAGGGTCTCTGAACGGATATCCGGGGTCATCCGAGCGACGTCCCCGAATTTCTTTAATGTATTCTTTCCATTTTTTAGAGGCAAGACAGTTACGATCCTCTGAACCTTAGTCACCCCTTGAAGCTGGGAACGAGGGTGGAACCAGTCGTAGTTGCCGGTGCCGGAAGCGAAGGGGCGCGCAAAGGTTCCCGGATGAAGGGCAAAAGGGATCACACCGAGGGAGCAGCCTGAACCCATAGGCTTACGGAGACTGCTCGAGACCCCATAACCACCCCCCCAGGGTTAACCGATACCGGCAATTATCAACGCGTCTTGGTCACTGTGATCCTCCCTTCTCGAAGAAAGCTCGTACAACGTGGTGAACTTTGGTGAAATGATTAATCGTACATGTACCTGTGACTTTCTTGGATATATTAGGAAACATTAATCCTTGGTCCCACGACATCTCTCATCTTAATTGTCACATTTTTTGCATTTACAATTAATCGTATATGCACCTGTGACTTCCTTTGATTTATCAGGCAACATTAACCACTTCGAATTGATCAAATGTGTCATATATAAATATTCATAGAAACACTTAGAGATATTAATAACGTGTAACATTTATGAAAAACAGTGTTTTATAAATGGTACATAGAGAGAGCCACCTACAGGTAGACATTTCACCTTAATTTCAAACGTTAAAAAAGGCACAAATTATTATTAGATGTATTTATTATTCTTAAAAATATTTAAACTGGAGTAGTATTTGCATGTTTGCCTGCTGAATTAAAAAATATACGTGTTATATATGATGTCTTTCAATAAATTAGCACGTTGACTGTTGCGCCATCTTCGCATAACTTTCGCCTTAGATCGTATAGACTGATTATATAGTCGGACTACGTATAATTATATGTTTAAAGGATGTTAAAGAAAGGTGGTTTTAAGATCGTTTCCATTGTCATGTACTTCATGAATATAAAATGTCAAAGGTGGCAACCTTCGTTTTAATCCACCTGTCACGTGTTATTACTTTCATCACGGACAGAATTTGTGGGGCTAGTGTGCAATTGTCACGCTTCGAGCGCCTCTCCCTGTATACTAGACACTGTTCCACTTTTTACGCGTACAATGCGACGCGCTCCGACATCCTGTCTTTCAGCCCACTCTATGCTCGCGAAATTGGTGCAAAGGGTGCGAGAGGCTGGCTCTTTTATGTTGCATCGTTTGTCTCAGGAGGTGCCCCATTCCGTGCAATTAGACAGATGAGAGGTAACATTACCCTCGGTCATATGAAGTGTAGGCGTTCTCACGTTTTCCGGTCGGGGGTACCAAAAGTGTCAGACCCGATACTTTTCTCCGCTTTAATTGCCCGATGTCTCCTTCTCCTACGTCGGAAGGCATATTTTTCTCATGGTGTCAACCCAGCTCTGATGTGATAATTACATGTGGTCACTGTGATTGTTTCTCGTGAATGCTCACTTCGTTTTCGTTCGATGACGAAGTCTTTCGGGATTAATTTCGAATTTTTAAGAATTTTGCAAAAAGGATTTCACCAATTTCTTTCGCACCAAATCTGTATTTGTATCTGTTACATTGTGTATTCCTTTGCAAAAAAAATTTTGAACGAAACAGACAAAGGCAAAGGACATTAATTAGAAAGTTCAGTATAGAGGGCAGCACAGGAATGACTGAGTGACTCTGAGCGTTATTAAAGATATATTCCAAGCGATCGATTGTATAAAAGCAGGACGAATAGATACAAGAAGGATAGAATATCCTTGTAATTTTTATGTTCGGGGTTAATTCCTGTAAATCGAGTATTTAATTTCGAACCACCACTACAACGTGTCCCGTAACCTCGGGCCTGGTTCAGTGGAGCGTGCGCGATCGAATGTGGCGTAAGTCCTGTGAACCTTAAAAGGGCTAACCACCGTGCGCCCTGACAAACAACACGTTGTCGGCATGCGCGTCACCTCATTTTGTCAAACATCAATTACCAGGGCAAACAAGGCGGGATGGTGCTCGACCGGGGAACATTAAATACATGCACCGCCCTCGGCCACGCTGACACAATATCCGATATTTAATGGACCGAACCCGTACCAAAGAAACTTCGTTTAAGGAGAATGAAATGCATATTTCAAATATTATCGACAATTTCAAGTAACTTTCAATGTATACGGGACTCAGATTGCTCATTTGCCGAATCCATTAATTCCACGAAACAAGAGAATATAGAAGGGTAGACATGGAGTATTTAGCGCAAAAATTTAAAAACATTCAGAAAATAGAGTTGATGAAGGAAAACAAATTTAAATATTAAGACATACATGTACGCATCGTGAAAATTTATGCTATATATAAATTGTCAAAGTCATTATTAGTAATAAATTCTTGGATATTATAGAAGAAAAGTAAATATTAACGAAATCGGCAACGATCGTGACTTTCCGTCGATCTTCGGCTCATCGCCGGTTATATAGAGACCGTGTGAGGCCTTAGGAACTCTTTTGCAGATTTCTCTTCGGACCGGACGGATCTTCTCCAATGAGTCCTAATGGTGGTGAGAGAGGTGGCTGGATCACGCATCAGTTCGCCGTGACTTCGAGCTGTTGGTTTTCGGTGTCAATGCGAGGGTCTGTCGGCCTTGGTCATCCTGTGTACCTGTTCGCATACAGGACCAGGATATGGCTCCTGTAGTTTAACGCTTATGACGTACCTACGGTCAGACCTCATAGGATGATTCCATAATCGGTTTCTCTCCCATGCGACACGGACAAGGAGTGTTCGTCTGACTATTAAATCGATCGATCTCGAGCTTGGAGGCTCTCGCAAGAATCGAATCGAAAATTCTCATAGCATTCTTTCCCCCCCCCCCCCCCCTGCCGGTTTGCTAACCCTAGAAAAGCCGGTAAATTTTCGCGAAGAGAAACCAGGGCTACAATTTCACCGAGGGATTTCCCCTTTGTCAGGAGCGGCGAAACTCCAGCAGAGTTATAGCCAGGTACCGTTCGTACGTACGAATACATACATATATATTATATGCACATACTATGTGTGTATGTATGTATATATATATATATATTTATATATATATATACACACACACACCGATATATACTATATATATATAGTCATACACGCAGATAAACACACACACACATATATACGTATAGATCTATGGCACGAAATGGTCCGGACTTAAAATCTAAGTAGCCGAGCATCATACCACCACATAGATACAGGCAGATAGAGGATTCAACCTCGGAGAGGGTTGTGGAGGTTAGAGAGTGAGATAGAAGGGATGCTGGGTTGGCGAGGGGTGCATCCGGGATCTCTGAGGGTGGCGATTCGTGGGGCGGTCGGTCGTCATGGATACGTTCCCGGCTAACCCCTAACCGCTCCTCCTCCCTTGTCATCCACATTTTCGCGACTACGCCGCCATCATCGACCCACCATCTTGCACCAAGGACCGACCACGATGTCCCGTTGAAATTTTTCGGCAACTCGGCGACGTTCGAACTAGCCAACCGATCATAATTCGCGATCGATCAACCCGTTTTCGAGAAGTTGGGATTTAGAGTCGGAATATCGAAACCGATATGTATTTATGAATCCAGAGTCTCTTCGATAATAGGGTTTACTTATGAGACTGCGATTTTCTACCAACGCGTCACAAGAACTTTTAAAATATGCGATAATTGGTTATATCTTTTCTCCTAGACTGATTGTTAAAAATGTGACAGACATATTAACTTTCAAAATCTTTGGTGACTTTTGATACTTTTGTTTTATCTATTAATTGTAATTGTTATCTCGAGATGAAATTTAGGATAACTAACCGATTTTGTACATGACATTTATCAGTTCATTTCTAGTTTAGATAAAATCAAAATTTTTCCAAAATCAACTTACAGCTTTCAATAATTGTAAAACTAGTTCTTTTTTTCTTAGTGTGGTAGTTCCAATATTAATTAATAATCATAAGAAACACCACGGTTTCACAGAATTCCTAGAACCCCCCTATTGTATCATCAAGTTACCATTAATCTATTTGAAGCAGTCATTAACCTCCAAAAATGCGGTATACAAATCGATTATTTATCTCCTTAACAAATATCAAGAATTCCGATTATAAAACAAACTATAAACTGTCTCTATATCCATCTTCTTCGAAGCTTCCTCAAGTTCCTCCAATAAAGAGCGCATTACAAATTATTCCCTGCTATACTATCGTCCGTTTTCCTTCGCGTACTCCTCGAAGCACGAAATGTCCGACCTCAGCAGAAAGATGGAAAACCTTTCTGTCGTGTGAAGTTTTCAAGCGGGCGGCCGATAAATTTCCGAGGAGCGAGCAGGATATTGGTGTGGCCGTGGAGAGCGGCAGTCGACGACCGTTTTGCTCAGTTGGCAGCAGTGCAGCCCTCGTGTAATGCACCCCCCTTGCTGCTCCGCGTCCCTCACTAGGACCCACTCCCCCCGCCGCGCTCACGTTCCAACCTCTGGCAGAGGGGGCGTGGGCGGCGAGATAACGTGATTTACACTGGCCGGGTAATTAATGTCCTCTGCAACCGGCGCTTTAAAAAAACAATCGGAAATCGGCGACAACGAAGAGCAACAGTCAGGCTGGCGGTATCGCGGCCGCCACTCGCCTGACAAATTATCGCGCCCGAGATTTTCCTCTTTTGTTTATTTATTTATCCTTTTTTTCAGAAGGAAAAGAATAGAAACGATTAAGATGCTCATAGTGCTGACGTAGCATAAGATATCGTTGAAACCATGTGTTAGTAAAAGATTCTCAGGCAAGATTTTCTGCAATGTCGAAACTGTACAGTATATTGTACAATGTGTGATCGGTGATATGCTCGTTGCTGGTTTCCTACTCGATATATTCATAGCCGCTGAAACGCAAGTCAATGAATTGAATTTCTTTATTTTAGCCGAGTTTAGTATTATAAACGGAGAACATTACCTGCTGTGAATGTGTTAGCTTGTTTCCTTGCTATATTCGTTCGAATCTAATTCGACACCGTCTCTAATTATTCGAAACGAACCAACGTGGGAAAAAACATTAGAAATTAACTCGATCGTGAGAAACGTTAAGACCGAAACAATCGATTAGATCCCTGATTCCAGGATCTAATTACCCTGCCGAATTAGTAATAATCAGTAATCATATACCACCACACTATCTACGTTTGCCTATGTTTGGCAATTAGTGTTAGTCCTACGCAATTTACCATAACCTAGATCACATTCACTTCATTTGAAATCCTATTTCTAACGGCGTTATCATTATTCTAAAGAAGAATTTCTCGATATCGGAACAAGCTCGATATTTCAAAATAATTTTATCATTTCTATCCTTATTTCAATAGCAGATATCTGCAGCAGCCTCTTCTCGGATTTCTTTATTTTATTCAGTTTTCACTGTTACAAACGTGAATGAGCTATCAACTATGAATACATGTGTCAATTAATCATTCTCAAGTGTCAGGAATAATTGGAAAAATATTATCGAAAAGTCACAAGCAACTCAACTACGATTCTTCTGTTTACACTGACAAAGGTATACTAAGAAATGTAAAACAATTCGATCACGTTTTGTTTAGATTAAATGACACAGGAGGCGCTGCGATAGATCCGAATCTATCGCCAATTGCGAATCGCATCTCGATACAGTGACATCTTTTGACAGAAAATTCGATCAGCTTGATCATGCGGTGTATCACTCAAACGTTTAACCTTTTGATCTTACTGACCAACTTTACCGATTGTGCTGGCAAACTGTATTATCCAGGTAGCTTAGTTGACGATGTTTCCTATGTTAATCATGGGTCACGCAAGTACGCGTGGAGAAGTACACGCAACTTGGTGTACGTACAAGCTCGTGTCAAGACAAGTGGTACAGAGCAGAGGCAAGTTATTGGGATAAAGCTTCAAACGATTTTCAGTTCATTTTACTTTTAAATTTTTTTCCACCTCGTCGACTGGTTTCAGTGAGTGTATATCATCGATAGTAGAAAGAGGGTCGCGTGACGACTCACGCTTCATGGATTATTTCCATTTTATTTCCAACGACTTCTGGTATGCTGCGATTTTAACGATACACTGATGGGAGGAAGTATAATTTATTGGATCGCCTCTGCCAGGTGAAGAATAGAGTTATTAACGTATTAGAGAACAGGAATGCTCTATGTCAAGAATTTTTGCAAAAATTAATTCTTTTGTTATTATGTGCCGATTAACTAGTCCGAATTTTTACAATTATGATAAATACAAGGGTTATGAAAATTTAGTAGTCTGATATTAGCAAATTGATTCCCTATTAATTTCATGATTAAATAGTGTACATAGTTTAGTACATCAGAATTACAAAAGTCATGTCACTGGTTTAAAAAATTAAATTCATGAATCTATTGCACAACGAACGTTGGCAACCTAACCTAACATCCTAAAACCACTCTTTCTCTATATACTCATCAATGACCTTTATCTTTCGTGCTTCATAAAAATATTTTAAAAAATTGGAAAAAAACGCTCTTTTAAACAATCTTTATACTAAACTACCTTTAAAAAAAGTAATTTTATCGTTACGTGTTCCTTCATTCAAGAAATTCTGTGAAATTCTTAAATTCACAAAACGCATGGGAGTATTTCCATTTAATTTTTGTTTTTATCTTGCAGGTAATTCCTGTTCGTGTCTTGTAAGTTTTAACTCAGCCTCTGAAGGTAAAATATATATAATCAATATCCTCCAGCCGAGCAGAGGAAGATCCGGTTGTAGAGTATTAATCGCGTGTTCTTTCGCATTCTATATCTATCAAATATTCCATCATAACTTCCATCCACCTACACGAACATCTCTCTAATTACATGTAAGAATCACAATTAGAATGTTCCAGTGACAGACTCACCGGTGATGGAGGCGGTTGGTGAAATGGCGGATGGATTAGCACGTGGCGGCGGCGAGAAAGCACCGGAGAGGTATCCACCGCGATCGGCGAGGGCCTGTTTCGCCTTATCTACACTCTCCTTGAGCCTCTGGAAGGTGCTACCGCAGGTTAGGCCGCGGTACGGCCAGTTTTCCTGCTTCACGCCGGCCGCGGTTACTCCTGCGGCCGCGGCCGCGGCTCCGGCCCCAGACGCTCCTTTTAATTCGAGCGCACCTGCGTACGAACAGCTAGCGCTGTCGTACATCACCAAAGAGCCCCTGTAAAACGAACCAAATTGTCTTTTAAAAAAGGGGAATTACTTATGGAAGGTAAATAGAAAATAGGATTCATATAAAATCTAGAAAATTATTAAATATTCTAAGCTAAAATTTGATATTTTAGGTCCGTTCATCTCTCCACCACCATCTTTAGAATTTTCGTCGATTGGTCCTTGGTTAGTCTTTTGATGGGATACTTTGGAAATGATAGGAAATTCATGGAAAGCATGTATATATACCGTGCCTTGGAAACTGACTGAAATTTGAAATCAAATCTGGCCAATTTTGAAAAGTGGTAGATTCTCCAAAACATGAAAGTGTCTGTTTCCTTTATCGAGTGCGAGTGAGATACATGTATGATATGGGACAGTAGACATGCTTAGTTTAGTCACGCTTGTTTGTATGTTTTAGGGACATAAAACTGGGGACTTCAAGAACTAATCAGCTAATTTTCAAGGCACTACTAATGCGCATGAAGAATACGAAGAAGTGCATTATGTGGATTAAAAGTTTTGGGAAAAATAATTGACGAGGAATATTGTTTTTGTTAGCTAAAAAGTAGCAGTGAAGAGAAGGATAGAAAAGTAACATAAATGAATGTCCAGTGAAATGATAGAAGTGTAATGTAAACGAAAGCGGTACATAGATGAGTCTTCACCAGAATAAGTCACTAGAAAATATATTGTGTAACACAGACTCTTCTAATTTTACGATGAATCATAATCAGAATTTGTAGACAACAATGTTAACAGAATAGCCACTACTACAACTCTTCATAGCAATCATGTATTATAGTAGGTAGTGTCGTTAAGGATCATTAAAGGACCCTTGATGCATCCGGTAAAGTCACGATCGAATTAAATCGAATGAGTATGTGAGCAAGAAAGTTCCTTGCTTATTAACGGAGCGGTAGTCTCATTAAAGAAAACTTGACTCCTCATGCAAAAAATGTAATTAAAATTAAAAACAGTACAAAATGTTCGAAAAGATCATCGATAAAATGTAATTGAAAATATTTTTATAAAAAGGTAGACAAAATCGTTCGATAAAGTTTTCAGACAAGGTTGAAACAATGAATTATATTTTCAGCTTTTACCCTTGTTCATTTTAATTAGATATTGAATTAGGAAATACCTCCTTCATCTAATGAAATGGAATTCCGTTCTTGATAATCATCGTGAGTCATTGATAACTCACACATTGAGAAAGGTGTCTGTTAATAGATTATACAGATCGTTACCTAAATCCTATATCTATGATCTATCCATTATGGATTATCTCGAACCATGACACTGCAATGACGTTTCGAACATGAACAATAATGTTATGATCATTATGATCAATTAATCAGTCAGCGCATACTAATCCATTAAGAAAGATCCTTCGATAGTTTTGACGCTATATTTGAATTGATACACTGACACATTTTTGGAAAATTCAAGACTCTTGAAGCAACTTAATGCAAATTTCTGAAGTGTTGCATATTGAACCAAGGAACCTACATTTTCCTGATCATTTATAATGTCAAAGCAACTGAGTGCAAACTTCCACAGCGTACAATTGTAGTGAAAAAGGATATAATACATTTTCACGTTCTCCAACAACGCGAAGATCTCAAGACAATTCGATGCAAACTTCCAACGCCTCGTATTAAAAAATATACGATATATACGCTTTTATATTTTCCTTCAACTAGGTAAGTTTTTAAAACACTTAGCACAAACTTCCAAAATTTAAAAGACTTCGTTAAAAAAAGAAAAAATGAATTAAATATTTTTATATATTTCGATAACAAAGAAATTTTACAGCGAATTAATACAAATTTTCCAAATTTAAAAAATAGGAAATTAAAAAATGGACGAAAATGATACGTTATTAAATCTTCCAACTATTTGGGAATCTCGAAGAATCTCCGGGGAACTGCAGAATCCGGTGGCAGAGAAGATAGCCGCGAACGAAAGGCTAACTGGAGGGAGATTACGTGCACGTTACAAGCGGGAACTCGTAATCGATCTGTCGTAATTTAGGGAGGAGCAGGCGGGTGCCGCGGTGCATCTGCCGGCCGATCTACATTTTATCGACGCGGCCTCCAACTTATCGCCTTCCATCGGAATTCCGAAAGTGATAGCATGACGACATTTGCATCGTTATCGTCAGGAACGCTATCGTCTTCTATCTCTATTTCAAATCAATTCGATAAAAAGAAAAAAGCGTAAGGTATCCATGTATAAAAATAAATAACGTTTCTTCTTCACGCAGGGCATCTTCTTCGGAAACTAGATTCCTCTTTCGTTATTCGTCGAGTACCAGCGAGATCTATCGCTTCCTCCTACGAGTTACGTGAATTATTTGGCTAACAGGAAACGAACAATGACCAGAGGAAGAATAGAGGTTAGTTTTACCTGCTGTCGCTACGACGATGTCCACGATAAAATGCGAGCTGCACACCGTACACGTTGACCATCGATCGTCTTCGCGATAAGAAAAGAGACGACTAGAAATTTTCTTTCCCCAAGAAAATGAAATTATCTTCGAGATACTAGTGTATCTTGGTACCAAGCATCGTTCGTTCAACGGGCACGTAGATGTCGTTGGAAACAGTGAATTAACTGGAAAGCAGCGAAAACAGTTCGGAACTGAACGCACCGCGCGGATGTCCACAATGTATCGAGGTCAATTTAATCACGTTCACAAAACTGTCACATAATCATGGTGCACCTCCGGCGGCGAGCAAGTATACGGTTTCCGCGTCCCGTCAACTGATCCTGAATACTAGGTAATTGATATCCACTCGTATCTGTATGATCTTCCCATATTTTATATTATTCTTCTATTACGAGCCCTTTTATCGCCAACGAATTTTTACATTGATCAAATAAGACCTCATTATATAGTATTACGTTATTCAGGAGCAACGACATTGAACTCGATCCTTGAACACGCATCTGTAATAAGAATTCTCTTAGGAGACAGATTTACGAACCACTATTTGCTCGGGATCCTTTCCAGCTATGACCATATCGTCATTGCATATGTGTCTTGTTTAAATCTCCAGCTCGGTATTCCTTTCGTATTCATCGATTAATTATCGTCTTCCTACAATCGTTCCAATCTCCCATCAGCACTACACTAATTGTTTCTACGCTTGTACATCGTTGTATTCCAACGAAGAAGCTTGACAAGCGATTTTTTCCGACGTAAAATTTCACTCTGTCATCGATATAAACAATAAATCGATCGGTCAAAGATTTCGAGGAGGTTCGGATTGGCGGGATCACGATGAGTAGGGCGCGTGCGCAGCCTAAGCCGATCCGTCGCGACACGGGATTGTCAGATATCGGCTGGTGAAGAGGCTGGACCTGATATCAAGAAGAAGGTACTCCGGGCAGGTTGTCTCGCGCAACTGCGGCCGCCGCGGCCAGCAAATTGCCTGCTTCCGGGCCTCATTACATCACTCTGTTACTCTGTTAACGCTCGCCGGAAACCCCTCTGCCTACCTCGTCTAAACTCTCTCTCGCATGTACCTACACACACTACTTAAATGCACTGTGTCGCGAACGACGCGGTCGCGCGTACTTCCAATATGAAAGAGAGAGAAAACGATATATGCGTCCACCTTGTTCCGTTTTCTTGCCGTTTTGATGGTGGACTAGCTGTAGTATCAAGATTTGGTTAGTACCGGATGTTAAATGCGGTTTCTTATGCGTATTGAAATCTTAAGAATGATACTGGGTTCTCTGTTTTAGGTGGAAAGTTTGTCGGATGAAGCAGCCATTGAATGGCGGTTTCTTATTGCTTCTAACGCTGATGTCAAGAAAGGTTGGTATTTGATTTTTTGGTAATGTCTACATTTGAAAGCAAGATGTTACGTTGTTCTTTTCTTGATGGAATGTTCTTTGAATAAACAGGAAATTGAAGTGATAATATTACACCTTATTGTATTTGATGGTAAGGAAGGTTAATGTTTAATTTTGCTTTATTTTGTGATTTATAATTGTTGAAGACTGAATTTATCTAAAAAAAAAACAAGAAAAGAATTCTGAACATTTTAATATTTGATTTTGATGCTGTATGACCCATGATTATTAGAAATTGAATTTATTTAGAAAAATAGGCAAATATATTAGATTCCCTTGATAATTTTTTAACCAAAGACACTAACGTTTTGCATGAGAATGGTTAGTAGTTTGAAGTAAATGTCACTTAGATAATGATTTATTGTGATTTATTTAATTGATTGATTTATACTTCTTACTTTTGTAAAATACGAACTGAAATATCATTTCTTATTACTTATAGTCTTCTTGTGCTGGATACTGAGAGTTTGATTGAAGTTCTATGTATGGATCAATGCTGGACCATTATGAAAAATGAGATTGGAATTTGTTGCATTCTCGATGTTCTTCGAATAAGGTATTTTTTTTACTGAAATTAATATCGAGTTATGCTTTCTTTATATTTCTAGTTAGATTAAGAAAATGAAGAAGTTCAGTCTGGGTTCTTATGATGCTTTTCTCAATTATATACAGGCTATTGATTATAATTTGATAATAAATAAATAAAGACATTAAAAACGAGGTAAAAAATGAAGAACGATTCTAAATTAGTCTTTGCATCCAGTAACATTATATACAGTCACACAAAAAGTTAGCAACTTATTTCACAGGAAGTTAATTAATTTTGATATCAAAGTATAAAACTATGTGGTCGAGACGATACATTTCATCTTGATATTTCTGCTCTAATATGCAAAATACGAAGCCCAAGGGACGATGAAGTTTTTCGTACGCAAAGCAGAAATACTAGTACAGCGATAAAAACCGGAACGACTTCCATAATCACGATCCATGCTTAATACATGACAAAGTTCATCGAAGAAAAAAGAAGACCACGAGGAAAACATGGATATTACTTGAACGAGGCGCTCTTCCTCTAAAAACAGGAATCCTTTAACGACGAAAATAGAGGCGAACGATAACCAGTGAACACATTCTAGCAAGAGCAAGAATACCCATTTAACAAGATTCATGTAAATCTTGAATTTCTCTTAGTAAAAATGCGAAAGAAAAATGGCAGAAAGATGTAAACGAGAGACAAAGGAAAAGAGATAGGGTCGAAAATAGATTTGAGATATCTCGATATCGGTGCACGATGTAAAAATGGAAAAAAAAAAAAAA
>NW_016915373.1:462621-526144 GCF_001483705.2 Eufriesea mexicana | reverse complement strand
AGGGAAAGAAACGAGGAAGAGTGTGTAAAATTTACGAGGCGTTAAAAAAATGAATAACAACGGCGTAGAATGCGGGGCAATAAAAGAGATGGCAGGAAAAATTGCGAACGCGGACGGTAATTTAGCGTTGAAGATACACGCCGGAGCGGTTAATACGCGAAACATGCGTGTGGACAGGTGAGGTCGGTGTTCACGAGGGTGTACACAGTGTATATCATAAACGTGAACCGTTAAAACCCGTGGGAAAGAAACGGGAATAATAACCACGCAAATTTTTATTCGGCGGTTATCGGAAATTCAGCCACGGAGCGATAAATGTTCGAATAGTTCCACTACTGTATGCCTCTAAATCATTGTAGTTATTTTTCAAGGATGGTGGAAACGATATTGAACTCTGCGTGTTTGTGTGTCCGTAAAGATGGAGTGTTGTGTAAAATCTGATAATCGTAATTACTCTATTGTTGTACGTATGGGATAATGATTGTTGAGTCACGATGAATTACTATGATTGTTTATGGTCTGTAAACAAAATACCGTTAATAAACATCGGAGATAGTTGAACGGCTTTTACAACAGATGGAGGCTCTGTTAAAAAATTAAGACCATATTATGCTGCATATTTACTATTCTCAGCAAGTCTTTTTATTTACAAATTTACACAGAATATAGCAATTCATTTCTAGTCAAAAGATAAACATACCTTTAGATTTATTCTATAGTTACCAATACCTAAACTACCAAGATTCTTGCCTCATACACGATTCCCTACAATTTACCTAATCTCTTCCAAATCTTTTCCAAAAATCTCATAAACCAATCCCAAAAGCAGACTCACCGTCAATGCGGGGGCCTGCGTTTAGCCTTATCCAGCACTATCAGATCCAGTTCGCCGTCCACAGCAGGTTCCTCAAACTTTATCTCGAACCTTCACCTTCTCACTTCCGATTAACTCGAACCGCGCGATTCTTGAACCCGTGTTAAAACCCAGTTTTATTTCAGGAACTCAAACACGAACGGAAATCGAAAACCAACAACACGCGGATGGAATATCAGAATCTCGATGAGGAAGCAGCCTTATAGGCCAAGACAGGTGAAACAGCCCGGGAACCGGCGTACGATGGCCGATAGCCGGCTATCAGAGCGGATTACAGCCCGGAGGATGTAACGAGGCTGCGAGGAACGCGTGGACCACCGTGGCGAACTCGGCCGCGATGCGACGGACGCACATTTGGCAGCGTCGTTATCAGTCGCGGTCCGACGATTGGCTGTGTATCGGAGCCTGCGCCGGGACGCCGGGAGAGAGGGTGGAGATGGCGGTGGAGGAGGTAGGAGGGTTGGTTGCTAACCCCCGTGCTGGGCTCCGGTATGAAGCGGCTCCTTAGAGGCGGGATCATCCACCAGGGTGGATCTTTCCTCTCCCTTCCTGCGTGTCTCTCCCTCTCTGTCTATCTTCGTCTGACCTTTTTCCACTGGCGAACTCGGTGTCCTTGTTCCTTCTCTCTGTCTCCCCGTGTTACCATCTCGGTCCGCGCTTCGCGAAGGCTCGATTTCACTTTTTCCAACGTCCTCGCGCGTATCCGCGTCTCTTTTTCATTTCGTTGGGATTCAGCATCCTCGTTGGGGTGACCGGTCTCTGTAGAGAAAAGTTTCTTCGTCTTTGGGGCTGTTGCGTTTTGTTCTTTCTTTTTTCTCTTCGACATTTTCGGTAGCCTTTTCATCATGTTGCTCCTGTGTTTGTGGAGTTTTATGTAGTTTGCGTTGATACAGCTTTGGGATGTTAGGTGATTGTTTTTTGGTCTGGAACATTTCAGAAATGAAACTTTTGATATGAAAATAGAAAGACGTTTGAATTCCACGCTTATAATTACGACTTAATAGTATTTACAGAATATTAAAAATAGACGAAGAACGGTTGGTAACCATTCCAAATTGAGCATCGAATTCACTGCTGTTAAGTATGATCACACAAGAAATTACCAGTTTATTGCTCAGGAAAGTAATTACTTTTACTACCAATGTATAAAACCATGTTAATTCAGGACATTTTACCTCTATATTTCAGATCTAATATGCAGTATAGCAAGTCCAATGGTTGATGGAATATATTGGACACAAAATAGAAATACTAGTACAACGATGAAAACCTGAACGACTTCTATAATTACGTTCGACGTTTAATACGTGACAAAAATCGTCGAAGGAAAAGGAAGATTGTAAACACTGTGTCTGATGGGTTTCTACCGCAGTCCTATATGCTCCAAGAGAGAGTACATACTTGGAATTGAATGAAACATAATTAACCGTATTTAATGAAATGAAATTAATCTTGATTAATTCTTCAGTTTTAAACATTTTTCTTGAATTAATACAAGCGAAGATTGCAAAAGGTCATTATATGGACAACATAAGATAGGGATCAGATTGTGAATCATATCAACGATTGACAACTATATGTCTCCGTCTCGCAAATTATGACTACATAATTTCTTTGTACAAGTTAGTATTTGTAGAAGGTATTGCTAATCATTGTATACCTATTTATAATATTATAATCGTTATTTGATAATAATATTGAAGAAATTTCTCCTGTCGTAATCCAATTTGCATTGGAATCGTTTCTGAATAGGTTCATTAAGAAGAAGTGGAGGTTTTCCGCATATACCACAATGAAAATTGTTGCATATGAGACACCAAGCTCTAAGTTTTGGCATAGGTTCAAGATGATTGGAACGATTGAGATTTTACTACACTTTAATGGGTCTTTATAATAATCCAATATTTCCAATCCAATGTCTTTCACCCCTGATATACATGGATTTATTTATCGTGAATGTATAGTTAAAAGGACGTCTAATTGTAACTAATTCTCTTCTTTCTAATTAACTCCTTAAATTCATAACAAAGTTGATTTTAAAAAAAATGAATTCAAGCTTATTTATAAATTTGACAACATAAAAAGAAAGGTCAAAACGACTATCCAATGTCATAACTAAAAGAGAGCGTTACCCAGAAACACAGACATTTCGACCAGCTAATAACATTCCCAGGACAACTAGTAGATTCGATTAATATATCAATGTTATCTCGCGATCTTTATGCAAGGTCACGGCGCGTGTGTTCCCGCCCGTCCACCGGGTATCTGCTTGTACGAAAATTATCTGATCCGCACCGTGCAGTAACAACGGGGGCGCGACACGTCGGACACGTGGCCAGGGCACGGTTTTCAAAGGGTGCTGGCGGCCAGCCACCAGATATATTCGAATGTATCACCGATAACGATATATCGTTATCGTCGAATTCGTTAACCGAATACGATCAACGTGTATTCTCGTGTCATCGATATCAATCCCTCGTTTTTGAAATCATGTTACCCACGTGTGCGAACGTGCCCAAAGGTTCCATTGTTTTCTGTCGTCTACCATGATCGAGGTCTTTCGCATCCAAAATTTTCGTGATCTTGAAATCACTTAATTAAAATTTATGTACACTGTAATTTAGAAATAGAGTCAGAGTGAAAGAGGAGATTGTATAAGTAATCTTATCAAAAATCTTTTGTTATAAATTTTGAATACTATTCTTATTCAGCTTTCAGTGAAATTACATATAAATACATATATACCATAACTCCAATATCTAGAAAGAATACAAGGTACTGTAAGTATTACTTCTCTTACAGATAAATAATGTATATTAAGCTTAATTCTTTGAAATTAATTTCAGATCATCAACCTTTGCTATTCTACCATATCTCCGAATGTGATTCACCTCTACCTACAAGAAAATGACTTGGTCAGTCATATCTCGCTCTACCCTCCTCGCAGAACTTCAAGGATTAATCTTCCCAATCTTTACTCCGGTCTTCTTTATTACACCGTATTTCACTTCTTACTGTCCTGCCTCTCGATACCTTCGATGGACCCAATGGTCGCAATTAAAAGTGAGGCGAGGGTCATAGCGAGCGTACCGATTACGTGGAAGCGATTGACGATCGCCGCGGCCGGAAGTAGCACGGATCCAGCGTGGTTCGGACACGAAAACGCACTCACCAAACGGGATACAAAAGGTTCGATGTTTCTCGCACGATTGACACCGTTCCTTGCTCGACGATCAGAGGCTTCATGCATGAACGACGAGCCACGGGTAGACATGGCTCGTGATTTCCACCGGAAACGAACTGGCCGAGGGTGATGGTTGAAATGGAGGAAAACTGGTCGACCTGGGACCAGTCCTTAACATCGATTCTTTTACTCGATTATTCACGAAGTACAAATTAAACGGCGAAGAAATCCTTTCTTCAAGAAAATCGAAAGGAAGGTTACAGAATATACATGGTGCCGGAAGTAGCTTGGATGATATAGAAAAGAATAATGCAAGCAACCAAAATAGGCTTCTCAAGGTAGATAATCGGTGCAGTCCGAAAATGTTTTATGTCTTTCTCTTTTTCCCTCTCTTTCGCTGAATTAGGATGATCCGTATTGTGGTCAGCAATCACGAACGGCCAAGTATAGTAGATAGAGACCGAAAACGAGTCTATCGGCATTTAGCCGGGTTTCGTGAATGTAAACTAGGCGTTTCCTGCACGTATCGTACAAAGTGCTCGATTCGCTGGTCTTTTTTCACCAGGCCGATCGATAATGCCATTGCAAACACCCTGTATGTGCTCGGTTAATGTTAATGGCAGGGGCTGGCTCGGGTGAACGGTGTGGGTTGCCCCTTTGCCCGTGAGTTAGAGCTTCCTGAGGCTTTCCCCGCATCCACCGAACCACCCTCGCCAGCTCGAGGCCCGTGCCTGGCTAATGGTAACGCCAGGAAATATCAAAAGTCGTCTCCGTTACTATACTTTTTTACTTTTCCCTTGTCTCTTCTCTTTTCTTGTCATACAAGACATCGAAGTCTTTGTACCCTGAGCTTTTTCTTTGGTTCTTCCTCTCTTTTTTATTGCTCGATACGATAAAACCTCGTCAAAGATTAAGGCACGGGTTCGTTAAGATCTTAGAATATTTAGGATAAATTTATTCCTTTTTTCATTACAATAAATAATTACATATCAATATCACTAGTAATGTACAAATGTGTAAAAATATTGATGTACATTAATCCTTATTAAGAACTGGAGTAAAGCGTTGACAATTTGGAAGAATTTGGAAGGGAGTATCTGTGTTTATTTCTAATATATATATAGAATAGTATAAGAATATAAAATCACTATAAGAAATATAGTGATTATTTATTTATATTTCTTATTATTTTATTAATTTTTAATTTATAGGGGTATTTTAAAGTGAAGACAATTAAGAATACGAGTTTATCTTCGCCGTTAGTGAAAACGGTTAAATTTTAATGGTTTAATAAGAAGATATGACTGTATGAATTTTTTTGTTCGGTCATAAAAGGAATTTTTACGAGAAGGATCGGTTACCGTAACAAATTTGCTGGTTTCCCTTTCATTGTTCTTCTGGTTGGTTTTCATCGAGTTAGCCGCGAGACCAGAAAGTAATATATTAAAGCAGCCTTGATCTACAACGATACCGAGCAGCGGTTAACGAGGTTATCATCGGTAACACGATCGTTGAAATGATAAAAAATGTATCTAACTCCGGAGAACAAATGTAATCACTGCTTGTCACGAACACAATGCATTCAACAGGTTAGTGCTGCATATTAAAAAGAGTTTATTCGCATGCTTATAAATCGACCCCGACATTCTGGAGAAAGATTTCTCTCGACTGCTTGATGAAAAGTTTCCCATTCCTGTTAAAAATCTAGAAAGACGGGAATATAGCAGGAAACGAACAATTTTCGTTACTGATCGTTGGTTTTAATTTTACGCATTATTTATCTATTGATTTTTAATACTTGTAATTGTAGAATGACATCAAACGTGTCTTGGGATTCTACAGCAACACCAACCAATTACAAAATCAGCAAAGTGACATCAATTGAAAATTGGAAGATGGCGCAAACAAAAAACCCACCATGTGACATGAATCGTAAGTGGCTTCACGTTATAAGAAATGCTCTCCTATGGGCCACATTCGCGTGATAGATTACAAATGAAGCAGTATTGTTAAAGCACATATTCGCAGCTGTATAAAATCTCTTCGAACTGTATATTTTTTTTAAATTTCAGCTCTCATTCGGACATAGTTGCACCAAGAAAAGCTTTTGCTAAGAAAGGATTACGAAAATGAACGAAATAGAATTGCACCACCCATCTAACCCCAATCATGAACCACCCCAAATCATCGTTCATAGTCCAGCATAAATCCGGTGCCCCTTAATTGGAAACAATGGCTCGACGAGGATAGATTAGAGTGTTGAAAAGGCGTGCACAATCGCGGCACGCTTCTGCCGCGCGCAGATTTCACCCTGGGGAATTGTCGATATCGCGTGATTTAATTTGTTACAATTAGGGCAAAGGGTCCCTTAGGTGGGACAGCCAGAATGCCCGCCAAAAGAGAGAGAACAAGAGAGAGCGCAACTAATAGAGGGAGTACGAACGAGTTCACCGCGCCCTGCTATTAATATCAGTTAACGACCTGATATGATCGCTCGTCTATACTTGCAGACAGCCTGCCATCGGTGGGTTCAAGCTATGGGGTCGGACTATGTGTTGGATCTATGGTTTTGACCACGGTTCACGCCGTCATCGATCCACTGAGTCACTGGTTAAAATCTATACCAGCTTTTCGATTAGCACAATTCGAAAGAGATTGCGGTAGAGTCACCTGAAGAAGAACAAAATTGCATTAAAAATCTGAGCTAATTAAGGATCTAAATCAATCGAGATGTTGATTCCTATCATCGCTAATAAATAACATAGGTTCAGAATTAATTTTAAATTACAGAAAATTAAAAACCACAAAATATGATTGACATATAGACTTTCATTGCATTATGTTGTAACCGGCTATAAGGTCTCGCTAGAGACTCTTAACTCGGAAATATCAATTCCACTGCTACTTTTATTTTTGTACTCAAATCAACAGTAATTTGAGTTGAACGAAGACCAATTGACCGATAGTGTTTTCTAGATAGCATGCGTTTTCTACAAACGCACGATTTTTGGCTAAAATGAAGTATTACATGAAAAATATGAACGTTAGGAGGTCCAGAAACAATATTAGGATGATCTTTAATGTTGACAGGACGGTAAATATATGGCGACAAACCGTAAGAGGGATTTTGTTACCATCCAGCCATTATTTGTACATCCAATTTAATCAGAGCCGTAGTCACGCGTAATTGACGTGTTTAAAAAAGTTTATAAATTATTACACTTATTGTTAATAAAAAATTGTTCATAACGTAAATTTATAACAGAGAAAAATTTAATAAATTATTGGCTATTACTTGAATTTATAACAAACTTATGTTAAAATGTAGCTATAATTTTCAAAAAATTTATAAATTATTGCACCGATTGTTAATAACAAATTAATATTGTTATTAACAAATTGTTCGCAACGTATATTTATAGTGAAAGTGAAAAAATTAATAAATTATTGGCTACGACAGCGGAAAATTAATAATTAATAAAATCCGCGAAGTTCAAAAATTTCTGATCGAGGTGGAAGACTCGGCCGATCGGCGGCTATATAAAGGGCGACGCGACGAGGTATAACTCATTTGTCAGTTCGACTTCGGAAGTGTAACATCTAATTTTCATAGTGCGCGAGGGGTGGGGGTCCGAAGTGAGGTTAGGGATAGCTACCCCACCCTATTAAACAATTTACTAATCATTTTTTTTTTGTTTTCAGGTATTAATTTTTCTTTTATTTCAGGATTAATTATTTTTTATTTTTTCAGGTTTTAATTATTTTTTTTTTAGTAATAAGCTAGCGATAAATTAGTTATAAGTTAGTTATAAATTAGTTACAAAGTAGTCTTTAATTAAATATAAGTTAATTATTTATAATTTATATATAATTTATATATAATTCATATATAATTTATGTATAGCGTTAAACATTATTGTTAAAATTGAGATTGATAAAATAGTTTATTTATGTTATGATCTTCGTCTCATGATATAGAGTGGTTGAAATATGAAGAATGATTAAGAATCAATTATGTAAGACATCTGTTTGTTCTCACCTTGAGCAGAATAACAGGAAAACATTTAAAATACCGATTGAAATTTTGTACTACGAAAATATTATGCTACACTTTATAGTAATATATAATAAAAATGTATAATCACTTGAAATTATAATTTCCAAAACTACAAACGTAACTCGTGATTATTATAATTCTAACAATATAACGAACGGAGTTATAAAGTAAAATAATCTTTATATTTTACATTTATATATTTATATAAGAAAGTCTGTTAGTTCTATTTTAAATTATATTTTTTAAATACACCATAATGTAATAATTAATTTCTATTTCTATTGAAATTGTCTATAGTGTTATCCAACATGTTTGTATGTTCAATCAGAAAAATTGTATTCCAAGAAAAATAAATTAAGCATAAAGAAAAGATAATTTCTGTTTTCTTTTTTTCCACCTTATTAACAACTATAACACAGACCAGTTATTTCTACGTAATGATATATCAACTTTTAGTATTTTTATTTCAAATTTATTTTCCATTATCTTTAATATATCGCTACATGAATAAAAGTAGAAACCTGTTTTACCTTATTCAATAAGTAATCTCAATACGCACCTAATGCAACCCGCTATACCGCGCTATTACCTTCAATACAATAGAAAATCCAAGCGACTTTAGTCAGCGCCATCTATGATTTTGGACCAGATGAGCAGAAAAGTAATAGGAACATAGAATGCGCAAGGAGGTCGTCTAAACCTCATCACGTGACAGACAAGATCAGCAGACGGTTCGAAAAGGACAGAGTAGCTCAGGCAGGGAAAATTCACAAATAACTCAATTTCTGCAAATAATTTATGAACTTTTATAATCTCATCGTAAAGCTGAAGCTCTGAACAACATTCTTATATAACTTTTGTACATAATTTGTTGCTAATTTGCTTGTCATTAATAATTATTTCATGGCGTGGGTAATTTGAAAACAACGCCGAGAATAATTATTTGTTAAAATAATTAATTATGCTCAAAACCAGAAGAAAAATATGGTCAAAGGTATTATGAGAAGATGCGCAAGAATATTGTCTTTAAAATGAATGCATAAAAGTCAGAAAAGAATTACTTGAAAGACAGTTATTAATGAGAAACCATTGACAAATTCGGCAATATTTCGAACACGCCATGAAATAATAATTAAGAATCAATTAATTAAGAAGAAATTAATATCGAAAGTTATATGAGAAAGTTCGCCAATGATCTGCCTTTACGATGCAATTATAAAAGTTTATAAATTAATTGCAGAAATTGAGTTATTAGTTAATTTCCGCAGCCTAAGCTACTCTATCCTTTTCTAAACATCTTCTGTTCTCATCTATCACGCCATCTTGTTTTAGACGACTTCTTCTCGTATCTGTGTTCCTACTACAAAGTCCAAGCTTCGAGTCCGAAATCATAGAAGACGCTGACCCATTAGGGCTGTATCAACGGGTACCATTAGACGTATATTGAAATTATTTTTTGAACAACAGAATATACATGATACATATATGTATGTCAAAATATTTTTATTTTCTCTGTTTTTTTGGCCAAAGCGAAGTATTAAACAAAGAGTAAAAACGTTCAAAAATTCATTCTCATCATATAAGTTATGTGGGAGATTATTTGTTAACAACTTTATATTAAAACCTCATTCATATTTATGTATCTTAGCATCGAAACTGTTTCAAATTAAAAGTGATTCAGAAAAATTTCTTATAATTTTGCGATTAGTATAAAAAAGTCTATGAAAACATACATGTTATGCATATAAAACATAGGATCTATTGGGAGATGATGTTGGTGTCAATTACGCGTAACTACGGTCCTGATGAAGCCGAATGTGGGAACAATGGCTGCGTGGTGACAACATTGGAAAACATCCTAATATTGTTTCTGGATGATTGCTTCTTCAGGAAAGCCTACAGAATACGCTACTGTGCAGCAAATACGTGTCATATAAAGAACGTTTTTTAGAAATGCAAAAATAATGCGTAGAGAATACATACACGTGGCTTATTATTAAACTTTGATGAGCAATTATATAACCTCTGGACACTCTCACCTAAATTGTAAGTCAACAGTGAACCTCATAACCTTCGTACTTTTCACATAATACTTTATTTTAACCAAAAATTGTGCGTTTTTAGAAAAACTCGTAATTATCAAAAACCAGCAAAGCAATTTGGTTTGAGGATTCGTATTCAGGTAAGTTAGCTCTACAAAAATTACCCAATGGATATTACAGATCAAAAATCGGATTGAACGGTGTTATGAAATGAATAATACTAGCAGCTGTTATTAAGTTGTAATTTTATTTGTCGATATCAGTAATAATAATATACAAAGCTTTACATAACCAAACTTCTGTGAGAAATTGTACATATTTTCATAATCCTGTTTTTTCAGAAAATTATTGTCGACTCTCTCGTAACGAAACCAGCTGGAAGCCAATATCAAAGACATAAGAATCGAGGCCTCCCTGTCAAACCCCATGGATATAGGAAAAGCGGCGTCGGATACAAGTAGAGAACAGCCGATAACAATAGGCGAGGGCCGTGGTCTATCTAGCAGGCATCCGGGCCAACGTCGAAACGAGGCTGGTGCCGCGCGCGGATTACCATAAGCATTCATATATGCAGCGGCGCATTATACTTGCATACCCGGAATAAAGGTGGCCGTGTCGACGCTCGTATTTGACAGCAGTCGCAGGTATATGTATTGCAGCGGCTGGCCGGCCGGTCGGCCACTTACTTACGTGTACCGGACCGCCTTCATGAGTCGCTGGCACGCGAACCTGATTGACTTGTAGATGAGGCGACACAGTCGATATACGCCAAGAGTCGACCGTCCGACTCTGAAATCCCCGTCATGGCTACCGATGCCCGTGCAATTCTGGCTGCCCCTTCCCTATCGGTCTATATGCATTGTTGGAACCCAACGAAGGATATCTATATATCTACATTCCAATTATATTTTATAACATAATAATTTAATTTTCAGAATCTTCTTGGAAATGGTACCGTGGTATTAATTTATGGATAATGGGTGTTTACTTCTATACTATTACAATTTGGTGAAAAATATACAACGTGATCTATATCTTACAGTAACAATTGAAACGCGTATCAAAGTTTTGAAGAATCAACTTAGTTTTATTTCAAACCAAAGATAAAATTTATTCTAAAGAGTGGTTAGTATAGTATAGTAAGAATACTAATAAGAAATTCGAGAAATTTAAAAATTCAATATCATTGTTTTGCAATAGGTGCATTCGATGTGACTGGACTTTAAATTATTCACAATGCGAAGAAATATATAAAATAACACAATGTCATGTAATTTTAAGAATAACACAAGGAATCATTCTTCTTCTCTTACGTTCTTTACATGCCAAGTTTTAAAGGTAACATTAAATTATTTTTTTGCTTTATTAATAGATTATCTAAACTTCGTAATTGAAAAATCATTCGAAGCTCCTTGCATCTGTCTAGATCACAAGATGTCTTGAGAGTATCAGCAGTCCATGGGGTTTTTACACAGTAGCCACGCACCCCTACAAGGCGCTCCCGTCTCTCTCTTCTCCACTCTTCCTCGTTGGCCCACCTCTTTGAACGTTCCCTCGCAGCCACCGACCGTTATCTAGTTAATTAATCTCCGCCGACGGCGGCAGCCGACTAGCAGGGCGGCAAAACTCCCACCGTTTCTGCAGCCGTAACGAGCCACGACAACGAAAGTGTCGGGCACCACCCCCTTCGTTCACCCCACATTCGAAACTGTTCCCACCTTCGAACTGCGAAATTTTAATCACTGTAAAAGAACTTGAATGAGATTTACCAAAGGGGGCAGTCGAAAAGTGGTTTAAGAGAGCGAATGGGGGTTGATTTTGGAAATAAACACGGCGTTAAGATTTGGAGATAGAGAAACTAATCGCTTTGAAGAAGATCGTAACGTATTGTTTCCGAATAAATATTTGGATAAATCGTTAAACGTAATCTTTATATTTTTCATCAGAAAATTCAATAAGAACGAGATTGTCCAAAATGGTAATTTTCAGAATTGCTTAAAAACTGATCTATGGAATTATTTATATTAAGCATGGAAAGAAATACTCACCAATTATCAAATATATCAACAGACATTAAGTGACTAGCATTAAAACAGTGATTAAAATATACGGATTTACATGTACAGATGAGACAAATTAAAAGGGATTGGAGAAATAGACATATAAAAGACAAAGGGTATAAGGGAAGATTATAAGATGATAAGGCTATTTGATAGAGTACAGAATAAATCAGTTTCATATGATATAGTTATTAATAACTAATTGTAGAGTTAGAAATAAGACAGAAAAATGTAAAAAATTATACATTGTAAATCGGAAACCATCCTAAGCCGCCTAGGCAGGGATTATAATAAATAAATAAATAATAATAATAATATAAACGAGAGAAACATTTACTTTTATTACCCACAAATATGTCAATATATGGATTTCTTTAAAGATTTCAATATTGCCGTAATAATTTTACAGGTTTGCTTTACTTTCCTCCAGTTTCCTATATTTACCACTAGGAATATATAGTGTCTTAATGCTTGGTTCACGAACTTGGTGCCTCAAAATTCGCCGAAATCCCGCTGCAGGTTCCTCTGAGTGTCCACGTTCACCACAGAACACCAGTGGCGACATCCCACTCACTCCACAAGCTACCATTCGCAACCCTCAGAGAAGCAGACTACTTAGAACTCAATCTCCGATTACCTACCATCAACCAAACCCATCCAATTTTTGAGAGTTACCCTCCGAAATAAATCCATCGATCGCCTCTGTTCCCAACGAGGTCTAACTGTGAGTCTACCGGCGGAGCGGACAGATGTCCCAGGTCGACGTTGCGACGCGTGCGGGGTGGCGCGTGGCGTCGTGTTCGGTGGCGTGGTACGGCACGCACGGTGCGCCCCCTGATGCGGGGTGGGCAAGTATTGATTGGGTCGGCTCGTTGGTCGGCGTCTGTGTCCAGAGTGCAAGAAGAGAGGGTGGCGGAATCGGCAGGCGCCATCACGCGGGGCCACCGCGACCGTCGTCTGAAGGGCCGTCCAGCCAGTGGCCGCGATCTCGATTCATCGAAAAGATGGTCATGATGGCTGGCATGGACGACCACGAGCGCAAAGTCGTCCTCGAGTTTTGCCACTTGCTTGAGAAGAGCAAGCAGCTGTTCAACGGGTTACGGGATCTGCCACAATACGGACACAAGCAGTGGCAGGGCTACTTCGGGCGCACCTTTGACATCTACACGAAGCTGTGGAAGTTTCAACAACAGCACAGGTGAGTGAGATAAAAAGAGGAAGAAGAAAATAAAAGTAAAGGAAGGAAAAAGAAATCGTGTACCATCGTGTCGCGTATACCGGGAGTCACGGTGAGTCATCGTCGGACAAGGGTGGCCGCTGGCGTGGCCGAAGCCATCGATCACACGCGCACCGTTCCTCCATGCCACGAGGTCCTTCGACACGATCCGCGACTCCGTCAGGATAACGGCGAGTATACCTGTTCCGTGTTTCCTCGACCTCCTACGGAAAGGGCCGACGATTTGCGAGCCCGCCTCGCATGGACGGACACGCGTGCACCTACGTACGTGGAAAACGTAATAGGCGGCCGCACAGGGGAGTAAACGGGATCGGTTGCCCGTTCACGAAGGACCACGGCGGTCCTTTTACGCACTCAGCCCACCATGTGACGTGGCGTGAATGGAGATCGTGCGCGCGAGTGAACATGGTCACGCGTGTGCGTCTGTTCATGTTACGCTTACTCCGATGTTCACCGCGATGTCCCTGCGAGGTGTAGGTATTTTTAGTGGATACACTTCAACCATAGGTTATGTTACATTTTTATCGATTGTCATTTTTAAACAATTTTATAACAAATGCATATTATTGATACGTTAATGTCTTGTTGCTAGTAAATTTAAATAGAGTTTTGTGTATTAATGATGTAGTGAAATTTATTTTGCAAAATTGCACGCATTGACATTAAGAACGCGTGAAGGAAATATGAAAGCAAGAACAGTTTTATAGAATTAAACAAAAATAGCTATATTAGAAAATAAATAGAACGAAAAATATGATATCTTTACTTTCACATGCTTTCATATCCTTTTTGCGTGCCTTACTTTATTTTAACATATAAAATTTTGCAAAAAGGAAAGTTCAAATATCTTTTAAGCTGGTTGCTTTTGTACAGTTATCTCGATACCATTCACAGATATTAAAGGATACATCAGTTAACACACAATTCTATTTAACACTAGAACATCATCATCACATCAATGGAGTACATATAATTACACTTCCATCTTGATAAATTTCAACTTCAACTTTATGAAAAGTACTTGTATATCTTGAATAATTTTAAACAAAATTCTGAAAGACGAGTATTAAAAAGAATAGATGAAATTTTTTGAAATATTGGAAATGAAAGTATTCCATCGATTTGGAGAAAGAATAGAAGATATAAATTGTATTAAGAGAATTTTTCATACTGATTTGGGTGTGAAGCTGACAAAATTTGCATGATCTTCGCATGGAATTCTTATACGATCGAAATCACGTGACCCAAGTCCTCGTGGTAGGCACAAACGCTCGCATTTACTTGCATTCCTTCTTTAGCAGTTTTACGAATAAGATGAATACAGACTCTGAAACAATTTCTTCGTAATAAAATCGTCTAAATATATGGAACAGTATAAGATCGAATAATCTGAGATATATGACAAAATTTCATATTGCAATCCACTCTGTCTTACCTCATTGAAATAACGAGTTGGCTGTACTAATTCACCTTGGTTTCTGTATTTACACGTGTAAGACATTTATTTATTTCCTTTACTGCTCTTATTTGTGTCAAGTGAGTCTCCATTTATCGTACCATTTGTCGTGAATCATATTCAACAATCTCTCTTAAGATGTTATTGTCAATGGCATTTTCTGACCCTTTACTTAATTTGTTTTCCAATAAAGGACCATCAGTCTTGAATCCTATGAATCAACGTTGAATTGCTTTAACATTAACATAAGTGTATTTAAATACCGTATTTTATATCTTTAGCAGTTTTTATGATATATTTGCCATGTTTGATATTATGAAGAAGTTAGACGAACTTTATGGCAATTTTTTCAATTGTCTACAACTTTCAACTCACGTGAAAATTATTTCACTCAAATACATGGTGCATCGAACAATCTACAAGTCTTTAAAATTTTATCCGAATCGACCTAATAGTAGCCAATTAAGATACAATATTTTAACTATCTTCATATAATATTCTGAAAATAATAAACATTTTGATATATCATGATACAATTGCAAGTGATTAACAGAAAGATAGTGTGGCAACGCGTGTTAGCCAAATCCACGCTAGCGACTGCCACGAGGGTTTCAGTCACGTGGTTCCCAATATACGAGAATTCTTAATGCAGGTTATACGAAGATATGGACGAAACAATAGTCAATGTTCTGTTCAATATGCATTTAAATCGTATTATCTTGCAGATCCCTTTTCTGTTACCGTTTCAGTTGTAAAACCTCTATATCTCCTTCACCCATCTGTCTAAGGTACCCTTGACCGATTCACCTAGACAAGTTTGCTTCGTTGTCTCACTTGAAACGCGTTGCACATACGTCTTTATTTACCTTTTTCGATTCTGTTGCACCGAATGCCCGGTAATCTTCGGCCCTTTGTCCCTTTCCCTTTTGATCGTGAAGTGTCATCAACTTGGGCTGGCTCGCTGATGGTGCGACTCGACAAAGAGTCAATTGTCTATCCGGCTATTCACACCGCTCGCGTTCGTGCAGACATGCGACACCTAGCCACCACGATATACCGCGTATACATGTATATGTGTATATATATATACATAAATATATGTGTTTATATATACGTAACACGTTCATGCTGATATACATAGGTAGACACGCGATCGTGTCACGCCGACTGTTAATAAATATCGGGGACGTTCTTTCAGGATCGGTTCCACGCGTCAAAACAATAGGGAAAGTTTCTCGAACGTACGACCGGCAGTTTCAAAAATATCGCGGATCCGGGCTTGTTTGTTTCTATGTTTTTGTTCCATTTCTGTATCTTTTTCGTTTTTATTATACTGGCTTTTCTGTTTTTTTCATCGTGCACATAGAAGGGTATGGACATTTTATTCCATTACTCTAACTTCTCTACGAAGAAAGTGAGATTTCTCATGAAATAATATACTGTTGGGTACGAGATTTCGTTCAGTAATATGACTCGTTGGTGTTGCGTTTCTGCGAGGATTGATTACATGTTAATGTTTATCAGTTGGTTAAAGTATCTTCTTCCGTTTCCCTTACATTTAAAATCTTGATCTGTTAATCTAATTCTATCGTAACGAAGTAACTTCTTTGGAACAATTATTCGTTCTTACATTTCTGATAGTTTTAGGTATAAATAGTCAATATTTTAGCAGATTATTTAATGCCTAATTCTGGGCAATCTTTACTCCCTGTAATATAAATTTCCATAATTATTCAAATGTATAATGTAAAAGTACTAAAGTTGAATACTTTTTATATCTAATAAAGTAGAGGAAATTTAGGAGATATACTTAACCAATCATCAAACTTTTCCTTACAGGGCGATACTAGACACAAAGTACGGCCTGAAGAGGTGGCAGATCGGCGAGATCGCGAGCAAGATTGGCCAGCTTTACTACCACTATTACCTTCGTACCAGCGAGACCAGCTATCTTCACGAGGCCTACTCGTTTTACGTGGCAATCCGTGGCCGCGCTTACTACAGCCGCGCCGCTAAGGAGGATAGGAGCGACCTGATGGTCAAAAAGCTCAGGTACTACGCCCGTTTCATCGTTGTCTGCCTGTTGTTGAATCGGATGAAGCTCGTCCGTGAATTGGTCCAAGAACTGGACGCCCAAATCGCCGATTATACCAGCACCTACGAGCCGGACGATCAGCTCGAGTGGAACTTGGTGCTTGACGAGATTAAGGCGTTCGTGAAGGCCGAGTCGGCCGTCGGAGTGGTGCACTCAGACTCGAACCCGGTGATACTAACCCACAGGCTAGGGCCGCAGACTTCGCCGCCAGTGGAACGTACGCCACCCATGTGCCTATCCCTACAAGAGATCCTGATCGTCGGCAATTGCGCCGATCAGGTGAAGTTCAGTGAATTGTCGATGGACATGTTCAGGATGCTGCAAACGCTCGAAAGGGAGCCGAGGGACGACCCTAATCACCTCCACGACGCGTCGCCAGCTGGAAGGATGCCGTTCAGGCCTGGCGCGTATCCGGGGGCAGAAAACGGGGCCCCGAGACGGGACAATCCACACAAGTACCTGTTGTACAAGCCCACCTACAGCCAGGTACAGGTATTCCTCGCGAGTGGTTTCAAGGAGCTGCCCGCAAACGGAGCGCTGTTGCTCTACTTGTCGGCGGACGGCTGCTTCTCCACCGTCAAGCATCCGGAAGAAAGTGAGTGTTCCCTTTGATCGCCACCGATCACGCTTCCGCGAGTATTTTAGAGCCTTGGCTGAGCCGTTTTACGTTGCTGTCTCAGAGGATTCGAAGCATAGATTCAGGAAAAAGATGCTAGAAAGAATAGAAAGTAGGCTTTGAGGACATTGAAGAGTGTAGGGTTAATTATTGTTTGACGATGATAGGTTTTTAGATACATAGTGTTCCTGGTCGTTGCTCGAAGAATTTCTTATACTTGCTTGTATCAAGCTTAACTGTGTCAGGAGATCTTTCTTCATGTTTATTTCTATTATTTTGTACCGTGAAACAATTCGTATTTATGTAAATTGTAAAAAATTCTGCAAATGAAAATTAATAATTTTAATCATGATCAATAAGCAAACTAAAAGTAAGGTAATCCAATTTTTCCCAGTACTGTATATGAATAGGATATTTTAAAAATAGGGATTAATCAGGCAAATTTCTTATCTAGTAAAATTCTGGTTTGTATTTTAGTAATATCATTTCTTCATAATCAAAATTTTTTATCGATTTCTCGTACAAAAAGGAATACTTACTTCAGTCTTCCTGATTCCATGACTGGATCTTCTAAAACTACCATTATTCTTAAAGGTAACGCAGCATCGCCCCTAAAAGCATTTTTTGTACAATTAATTATGGCATTAGTTAACGATGCAGTTTCACTACCTATCTTTGCTTATTTGGATCGTTCATTATCAACACATAAAGGTTAGGTCCATCGAATAAATCGTACAAAAAAAAAAAAAACAGCACTCATCTAGTTAAACATACATCATAATAGAACCATGTTTATGCAAATTATTTACCATTTCTAAGAGTAACATTTTGTCATCAGCCCGACAAAATAAATCCAATACTTAAAAAGATAACCTATAAGACTTCTTACGTTAACATCTAAATTAGCTTTTCCAAATCAAATCTCGCTTTTCACCAACCCCAGAAATTCTCGAAACGTAACTCGGTAGTAGGCTAACTGCCTAAAACTCATTTCAACTCACCCCACAACCTAAAAATCGCCAAGCCGAAACAGTTCGCGCGAACTGGCAACCAGTTGGTCGATCAAAGCGCCAGAACGTGTTCACCTCTTGTTAACAAAAATAGTTTCCGTTTTAAAAAGGCGGTTGGCCTCCGATCGATTCCATTGATCGGCCGAAAATTACTTATCACGGTAGAGGGCAGCCGTTGATGCACAGCTAAAGCGAATCACGCGCTCAGCGAAGCCGAAGGCGAACGCGTGTCGGTGTTTTCGGTCAGTTTCCTCGGCCGGTAATTCTACCACTGGTGGAACGGGTTTTCCGTGTCTCATCGGTACGTCTATTCTCGAAGGTAAGGTTTTCCTAAGCTGCTGTACACAATAATACTGTACATGATCTATGTACACGATACCGCTATTGTAAGCTTAAACTCTATAATAACTTTCCCATTAGCACGGAAATGGCCGTGAATAGATAAGCTATGTCGCAACAATGTTGCACGGTGCCTACGACACCTAGCGTAAATGCGCGTCTAAACGCATGCCGCTAATTGGATCATCGAGTGCGACCATCGCCTTTCTCCTATTCGTTCAAGGGCTTCGGGTGAGCATTCGGTACGCAGCCCATCTTCTTGATTGATTTAGTCACTGAACAGAACAGTCTTTTCACGAGAACACGAGTAGCATTAGAATTATATAAACTGGGAAGACTGAAAAGTGTTTCTAGGTTTGATTGAAATTGTTGATGCTGATAAAGTTTGGAAACATTTAATGATGAGTTTCTGAGTATTTTTGGATGAAGTAATAATGTTTTCCATCTTTTATTTTTGTAGGATTTTCTATTTCAAGAATCAATTTTTGAAGTTGCAGCTCGAAAGAAATGGTATATATGTATACATGTACTTGCATATACTGTTTCTATAGCTCTCTAAATAGTAGAGTCCAATATTGAAACAAGATTAAGTTAAAATAAAGTTAATTGTTTATAATGTTATTCCATTTAGAAGCAGCATATTCACATACCTTTTTAATTTAATTTAATTTTTGTATTTCTGTATTGTAATTTATGGAATTATACAAGAATCAAATAAAGAATAAAGAATATTTTAGACAACTAGTAGTAAATCTACTAATGCATAAAGAAAAATTATAAGTTAAAAAACAAAATCTAATTTTAGGAAATTTGAATTTAGAGGTAGCATTTTTAAGATAGTTGTGTTAGGTTATATTTTGCTAAAGCACCTTACTGATTACAGCTATACTGATTGGCTAGCATAGAAGAATCATAAAATTAGATGCTTAGATGCTGCACAACTATAGAAAAATTACTGTAGATTATGCTACTATAGTTGAAATGAAAAATTAATTACTACATAATAATAATTAAAGAACTTCTAACATAAAAATTAGTGTTTAATTATTATGTATATCTCTACAAAGATACAAATAATAATTCTATTAAATTTGTTAGAAAACAAAATAAGATTGAAAATAATATAAATAAGTTATTTGCATTTAAACATTTAAAAATTCTCTTGGAATTTTTGAATAGATAAAATTTATATAGTCTCAGTACAAGGATTGAAATTCTTGACAAATTTGCATTAGCACTCTAATGATAACAAAAATTACATATTTACCCTTTAAACTATTCAAAACAATCTAATTATACACCCAAAAATAACCTTCCTTCGTTATCACTTGAACAACACATTGTTCTACAAAATAAGTTCTACAGTTTCACAATGCAGTGTTCTTTTCTCCTTCAAAATCAACGCCTTTAATTGGATTCGCGAAAAGATCAGTACAAGGTGTCCACAACACGAAAGAACCAGAAAGGACACATACTAGTTTCTTTTTTTCTTCTCTCTTTTTTCGTCTTTAATTAGTGCCCATCCTCATGAAACTTTTATGCGGATCGAAAGAAGTCATCTTGAATGCCGACTCGCGAGATGCACACGACCATGACCCTTTATCGTGGTACACGTTGAATTAACTAAATAGAAAATCTAGGTCGTTTAGATGGTTTCCTAATATTCCACATACCTTAATGTTCAACCGCGTCGAACCATTACCTTCCGGGCGATCTGGAATAGTTGCCTATCATTCGTTGCATTTCTGTTCTGGTTTATTTAGTAATTCGTGCGTTAAACGCCAGAGATCGTTGCGCAATGCTTTCGATGCTTTCGTGATGTTTATATGTATAATATTTGGTATTTATCGATGTGGCATGTAGATAGGTATTAATATTTATTGTTCTATATATTGAGTGGTAAATTGATGGCAAAATTTTGGTGGTATATTCTATTTTTCTTTTTTTCTTTTAAATACATTTTAGGTTAAATTATAAATATAGAATAAAAATTCATATATTATACTTTTATTTATAAATGATTATCATTCATATTCTCAATTTTCTTATATTTCAAAAATTACAAAAATAACGAAGGTGATAGGGAAGTAGTCTTTATTGTAATATTCATAGTTCGACGCGAAAGTCGCTGCAAGACTATAACCTCCAAATGATTTGTTTTCATTATTAGAATCAAAGAGAATCTGTCAAAATTTGGCCACCTGTTTCTAAACCGCACTTTTATTCAATTCTATTCTATTCTACCTCAATTTGTGTCTAATCATCGAGTGATCTTTCTTTCTCTGTTTTTCTGCTGTTTTCTACAAAGTACATTCTCCACTTGACGTCCACTTGTGTGTTATCTAAATGTTACATATAAGACACCTCTAAAAGAGCGAAGGATAAGAAAAAAAGAAAAGCGAAAGGAAAGAGGAAGAAAAAAATTCGAGTTAAGTCCGAAGGTCGGCGATGTTGAAAAATTCAGCAAGCTGACCACCAAAGGAATGCTCGGAAGCCGCTATTCAGAACGCGGTGAGGTTACAAGCCGGTCGAGAAGGCGAAAACGGTCTTTCAACGAAAGTAGAGTAGCGCATCCGTGTCAAGGTCATTCCGCGATAGACATTCCAAGCAGCCAGCTTGGTGGATTCTAAGTTTGCAATCAATATCGAAATACGTAGCAGTGCGTCGATATTGAAGAAACCCCGCTGGCTATTAGTCGGCAGTTCTTTTGCCTCTTTTAATTAAGTCTTTGCTTTCGGTCTCGTTAAACATCTCATTTTTACGGTTCCAATCGGTTTTACGGATTAAACATTCGCATTAGGTAAAGAATTAAATTTGACCAAAGGGAAGAAGTAGAAATGTCGATATTATAGATTCCAGCAGTTTATAGGGTTCAGTAGAAAAGACCAGCAATTGTCGGACACGCGGGAAACTAGGTAGAGTTTAAAAGCAGAACTAGTCTGGTCCAAAAAGTGCGATACAAATTACAATGTCGCGGTGCGATCTAGTCCGGGCGCAAATAAATCTTCCAAGGATACAGAGAACGATTTTGGTAACGCCCCAATTTAGAGTACGCCGCGGCGAGTCTCGAAAACCGACACGGTCCGACGAGCTTCTCTGTTCATTGTTTCGTCGAAATGAAGCTCGGTCTTTCGAGCAGGTCGCGCGTGAACAGTTGATGCAACTGATCGCTGCTTTATTTATAGAAACACCGACTGCAAAAACAGGCCTAAGTGCCTATAAGTTCCGTCTTTGAACAACGTTCGTTTCAGTCGTTATAAAAAGTATGCAATATTCGTTATCACTCAAAAGCGCCATAGTATTTCAAAAAATAATACTTCCAAATTAGTGGTTTTCGATAATAAAATTTTCTAATTTTTACTTTTCGAAATCTTAAAATTTGCAAATTTCAAATTCTTACATTCATACTTTGAATTGCAAATCTAAAATTTCGATTCTCTATCTATATTTTCAATTACAAAGTTTTCGAATCCCCTATTTTTAACCTCAAACTTGAAGCCAAGGAAAGGCATACCACTGCCTCATTGTTAGGTGTCAATCCCACCTGACATCGCGCCGCTCCACGAAACCGGAATTGCACGATGTTGATAAACTTTCCGCTTTTACAGTGGGGTACGACCTGGGTGGCGTATCCACGTGCAGCAAGAGGGATCCGGAGCATGGCAAAAGGCCGACAGGTGGCAAGGAACCGCACTGCCTATATCCGGGTGACCTCTATCCGTTCACCAGGAAACCTCTATTCGTGGTCGTCGACTCGGACAACAGCTTCGTGTTCCAACAGATACCCCGTTACTTCGGTCAACCATTGATGGTGCTGATGTCACCCCAGGACACGCCGCCTACGTTGCGCGATGTTCGACACGGTGGCAGCCTATTCACTCTGTTTCTCCACGCCCCCCTAGCCGCGTTTTGCCTTATATGCAACATCGGCAGCCTGGCCGTGCACCACTGGGAGCGGTGCCAGCGTTACATCGAGCGATTCCTCATCGAGGCCTGTCAGCTCGTCACGCGCTCCAGATGCGGTAAGGATCCAGGACGTTGTTTTTGTCGCCTGACACGGCCTAGAAGAGCTCTGCTCTGCTTTTCTCTCTCTCTCTCTTTCTTTCTCTCTCTCTTTCTCTCTCCCTCTTTGTCTCTCTTTCTCTTCTAATTGGATAGGGAACAGAAAATGAAGCAAATCGGTGAAACTTTCTTGGCTCTGACCTGGCTATATTCGATCGTTGGACTGGGTGATGAGAATATTGCTTTTACAAATTTATTAGAAGGGTAATTGTAGAGTAATTAAGTCAGTATTTTGCAGATTATGTATCGAGATAGGAATGTATCGAATCTAATTCCTTTACCTTTTTTGGACGTTCTTCTGTTCTACATTTGAATACTTTAAGTTTTCTTTTTAGGAAACTTTCGGTGTACAAAAATCTCAAACATTCTAAAGGTCACATAGAGATCGTGTTACTTACACGCAACTAAATTTATTTCAATATCACCTATTTTTTTTTTCTCTCCAAAGGAATAAGTATCGATCTTCGTTGAAAGGAGCGAAAGAGACCTTGAAATTGTTGAGGGGTACCACTGACACTGCAATATTAGAAAAATCATCAAATTTTGTTACCAAAATATATCAGCTTAAATTTTTCTCATTTATATAAAATATTCTGAATATATAATATTACTGATAAATATATATTTGTTTACTTATAAAAAAATTGGTTTCCCATTGCAAGATACTATTGTAAAACAAACATTTAATTCAAAAAATTTTATCATACGTATAACTAATTTAAAAAATATACTAGTAGCAATTACTATACTATAATAATATCTGACGTAAACAAACATTTTTGTAATAACTGTTATTTCTTTGTTTATCTTTATCTTATTTTTACCTCAATAACGCACGAAATACATGGGCTTCTATAACCTATGAAATCCTTTGTAGAGTTGAGAACTGTAGGCAAAAAATAGAAAAAATATTTATATAAAAATGTAACATATTTGATCTTTTTTTAAGATAAAATTATAACTATGAAAAATGAAATAAAATAAAATTATGTAGCATCTACGTACCTATAATCTTTCTTACATAGAGTAATTTCATAAACAATCTCTTGAATCTTTGTACACTCGTTCTGATGCACCTGAAAGAAAATAAATAGAGTACACATCTGTTAGAAATTATAAAAAGACAAATTTTTCTATGATAAAAAGTGTTTAGCTTACTTACACGTAGTTTATTTAGTTTACTCCCTGTCTTTTGTAGCCTTTTTATCGTATCTCACTGATGACTGATGACCCACGTGGTATCGATGTCAACACAAAACATGTTAACCACTACAGTTAACGACGCCATCTACGCCTCTGTTATTGTTTTGCTCGTCAAACAAACGTTTAGCAACGTAATTTAAATAACTATCGGTGCTACTACCTACAAGTTATTTTTGTATAACGAGTTCAATCGACTTCAGTGGTAAACAGTTAAGAACGGTAGCATATCTTAAACAAGAATTCTCGAACCCAGTCCTCGAAATCGTTTCGGTTCGTTCACCGACAGCCAGAACACGTTGAAAGGGATTTACGATTGCGTTCGAACGATAAACAGAACTGGCCTAGATCCAGACCGTGTTTATCGCTGAACCGGCAATCTCGCCTCCTAGACGCGTGATCTAGGGTCGGCTACAAAGGGGCTCTCCATTGTTCCTCCCGCGACAGCGATATGTCGTGTGCGAGTTTTGAACGTACGAGTGGCTTCCTTTGTCGTAGACTCTCTGTCTCTCTTTCTCTTTTCTTCGCTATAATAATCGCGTCGTTAAGTAAAACTTTGTGCAGATACATTTAATTCACTTCACCCTCAGAAAGTTTCACCGAAATCGATCGAGTCAGCCAGCTGACTATCTAGCCTGGCAATAATTCGTTCGAAAGTTCAAACAACAACAGATTCTCGAATAGTAGGCAACAACAGCAGCAACAGTAATATGCAAATTTGTCGGCCATATCTCTAGATCTGGAACCGTCGTCGAACTTGTGTTCAGAAAAAGATCGTGGACGTCAGCGGGTGATTTCAAGCGCAATACGACAATCTACCTTTACCGGTTTTGCAGTGTAGTCCAACCGAGCGATCGTGATTCTGCGAATGCGCATCTTAAAGCGCGCAGAGAATAGAGGGGATAGATGAGTTACTCCCACTTCTTTCTTCTTTGTTCGTGCATTTGTAACTCGTAGAGCCTCGTGTAAAAAGGAACTCGATGTCGAAGCTATCCTGTAACATGTTCAATGCCGTATTTTAACTAAGTTTTTTATTCTTGTCAATTAAACGTTAACATAAACAATAGAATAGTTATACGTATAGTATCAAACTGCACAAGATGTAATACAATAGACTTTACCTTTTGCCTTTTACTATTATGAAACATGATTAAAGTCTTACGAATGTAAGAAATACAGATCCATCGCAGATAAGGTTATGTTATAATGAAAACCCTCGTATCATTTAAGTAACTAAACTTTATCATTGAAATAATGTTGACTAATCTTATATGTGTTTTGTTTTAGTGAGAATTTCAATGTCGTGATATCTTGTCAATTATTTAAATGATAGGTAGAGAAATTACTCGAAAACTTTAATAGTGAATACCGTTGATCGATGAAGCATAAACAAAAGTTTTGTCTTGAATATAAACAACTGCCACTGCGGTGAATATACGATGACAAAACGGTTGCAGATATATTGGCTTATTATTAGCTGAAGATTTTTCATTAATCATTCTTAATTCTTCGATCTAGTATCACGATCACTCGATAGGACTTGACAAAACTATCTAAGTCTTATACACGACTAAAACAGATTTCACCAAACTAACGTGTTATCTTCTTTTGGACAAGAGGATCCGAGGTATAGAGTTCACTGTAGACATAAAGGTTACATTTATATTTTTCAAATTATATTTTATATACTTATCTCTATAAGATTGTATTATATCTTTTAAATTTCACTATATAAAGATATTCAAAAGTATTACAATCGAACTAAGTATTATTTAAATCGTTATATTGTAAAATGGTTAATGTAACCAGCTCCTCTTTTCTTTTAAAACAGAAGACAATATGCAGAAATAGGAGAGACTTGTTTTTGTTACGAGTAGGTGTTGGACAGTGCTGAATTTCGAGAATCGAAAAGTTCACGTAGGAGAGACTACCTACCAGGTTTTCCTATCTGGAACAAGGGTTATCAACGCTTACGTAATCCCAGTGAGAAGTTTCTTAACCCTTCTTCTACTTCGGGGTCGAGATAAACTTGCCGCGAACATTCCTAAAAATCGAAAAAGTTTATTTTCTCGTATGAAAATGGACTAAGGGAATCGGAAGAATTCGTAAAAATTTATGAAGAGTAAAAGAGTTGAGTCACGAGGATGAAACTCACCGATGAACTGACGTCCTCGATTGGAACATAAATCGAATTGCTCGAACGTCAAAATTCTGAAACGAAACGAACGAATGAACGTACAGCATATTGGAAAGGTCTCTCCGCGGATTGGTTGCTTGTTAACGTGCAATTGGAGGTGTTTTCAAGTTGGATTTACACGGAAGACGCCTTTTTCTTTTAAATATTACAATCAGAGTCTTCTGTTTTTTATTTTTCTATTTTAAAAATTCTGAATAATAACATAAAGATTTGGAACAGAAAATCTAGTGAAATTGTGAGGTGCCAAATTCACTTTTCACTAACCTCGAGTGATAAATTGATTCGTAACAGTTTATAACAAACGTTACTTTCCAACGAGTAATATCTTTCCTTACAAGTTCAATATTCGTTTTCCAATGTTTCTTCCTTAACAATCTGTAAAAAGATGAAGTACTGTTAGCAAACGTTAGAATATTTTACTTAACAAAAATTTGTTTCAATTTATAAAATCAAAAACCGTTTTATTCGAAAATTGGAAGAACAAGAATAAATGAAAAAACTCCAACTTCACGCATGATATATGCAGCCACGGAGACACTTTTACAATCGTCTGTATATATAGATATATGCATATGAAAAAAAGCCAGAGCCCCGAGAGAAACTGCTTTGGACCTGACCGAGCGCTTTTACCGGTCCACGCAGAGACCAGCGTGTTGCAATTCTTCGGCGACGATTTCCTACGACTGTTGCTGGTGCGCTACGTGTTCTGCGACGTGGTGTTGAATCTGCACCGGTCGTTCAGGGGTCGACAGCAGAGGCCCCGTTGCCATCCACCGTTACCGGACGCGGACGTCCTCGAGCATCCCACCCTTCATCACCTGGTGCTCGACCTGGCCACCTGTCTTGACTGCCGCGACCACTTCCCGGACAGCAACGAGCTCGCCTGACCCAGGCATCTTCCCTGCCGGGCCCCCCATGAGTCTACGTCCCTGTTGCCGGCGTACAGCCACGACTACGATTACGATTACTGTAACTACAATTGCAACAATAAAATCGTTACACTGAGACCTCATTAAACCGCGTCTAAACAAAAGAAAGGGGACGAGGACAAAAATGAGAACTGGAAGGAGAAAAAAATAACTGGGAATGAGGAAAAAGTTACGATAAACAAGAAGAACGGAACTATTCGCGTGTATCCACGCGCATGCGCATCGTCGCTCGATAAATCGCACGGTCGTAAACGATCCGCTCGTTGGATATCGTCGACGCCGTCTCAGGGTAACCCGGTGTCGTGCTTTTCATCGTCTTCGTCGTCGTCGTCGTCGTCGTCGTCGTCGTCGTCGTCGTCGTCGTCATCGTCGTTGTCGTCTTTGTCGTCATTCTCGTCGTCTGTTCGTCGATGACTGTTGATTCCCTGTCGGTCGGTTTTGTCGGTCGAAAGGAGGCTGGTCGAAACACACGCGATGCCGGGTACAACGCGTTCTTTCTCAGCGTGCGTGAGACACGACTGCGGAAGAGGTGGTGGAGGAGTAGGAGAAGGAGGGGAACATGAGAAAAAACGAAGGAAAGAATTCGTAGATTCGTGTTCTCCTTAGACTCGTTCTATGTTAATCGCGACACACCGCTGCCAGTTTTTTGCTACGGACTAGTAAACGAAACACAAACAGAGAAAAAAGTCTATATATGTATATATATATTTTTTTAAATATATGATATATTCTGTCACTACGTCGATGGTAAAACAAAAAAAAAGGAACAAAAAGATGAATAATTATACGTATGAAAGAGAGACATTGTGATTCTCAATGAATGTATAGACGAAAGAAAGAGTGAATTTGTATGCACTGGTGCTTTGTACGATTTTAAGAAGCTTTTAGCGTGTTGTCGAATGATTTGGTTCGGTTCATATTTTACGATTTCTCGTTCGGTTCTCGATTATCGATTCGGATCGCAGATCACGCACCTTTCCAAGCCTTCTCTGTCTCTTTGAAAACCAAAAAACAAAAAAAAAAGGAAAAGCAAAAGAGAAAGGAAAAGAAAAGAAAAAGTCGTTTAGATACATGGCGATTTATCGATTTATAGAGAAATAAAGAGAATTTCGTTATTTGAATATAAAACACTGTGAATCCGTTTTAAAACCAATCGAACGCAAATTATGGTATCTCGATGCCATCGTGCACATAAAACCTACTAACCTACCAACACCTCTTACAGTGATATACACGCAGACACATATACATATACACATACGTATTATACGCATATTTTATTATACGGGCCGAGTTTCAGACTTTGCGATTCTATTTTCGTAGATGTGTCCGCGAAGCACAGGTTTTCCGGCTCTCAATCACTCTCTCTCCCTCTCTCTGCTTGTTCCCGTCTCGTAATCGTCACCCACGCAAACAACGTCTGTATCTATGGTTCTCTGTCTCTTTTTATCTTTTTACTTCTCTATTTGTTTCTTTTGGTATTATATAATTCTAAGATGTTTCCGGTTCCTCCTGATGAACTAGAAGCAGATAATCTATAGAATGTAAATAAGAAGATGAAGTTTGACGACTGTAGACTGATGACGTCATAGGTGAATATTAAAAACTATATTTTTCTAAAAATGATTAATTTTTTCTAAAGATGTTTTAGCTTTAATTTTAACACTTCATTTTTTCCCTTCAGGTGTAAGTCTCGTTCATTCATCGTTATTCGCCACGTAATGAACATCCAAGTGTCTGCTAGCATCGAAAGTTAGAAAAATCGCTGTAAATAGTATTGTATGATTTGAGAACATGCATCCAGTAACAAGGAAAAAGTCTCTCAAAGGGTATCTGAATAATCATTTCAAAGTCATATTGAATCTCCGTGAACATAGATTATTTATAAAAAAGACACATGCATTATATAACTGTATGATACATTTTTCTAAAATCTAACCTAAAAACAAATTCTACTTACAGAAAAAAGTCAAAAACTTCTATGTACGTAGAAAAATATACCCAGCAAAGAAACTAGGACTTTGCACGACTTTTAACGAAGTAAATTAATTTATCGTTTCTTTGTTCATTCATTATTTTTACATTATTAAAATTTGAACTCATTCCTTTTAATTCAAATCACTTTAAGATTATAATAATGTTATAGGTCGTCGGACTCGCCCTGAAGATGCCTGTAATATCGTGTTATAAAAACCACATATTCATGTGCAAAGAAGTATCGATGATCTTTAAATGACCTTCAGGATGACACTATGAAGGACTTATTCTTGTCACTACCAGATGCATACCTTCAAACCATTCAAACTCCACATAATCGTCCTGTTTTTATATTCAATATCAGTGGCAACAATCCAGATATTTATTATAAATGGATAATCACTGCCATCTTATTATATTTCTTTATTTAATTTTTTCTATTTCTTTTCTCCTTTTTTTATTTAATTTTCTAATTTCATCCATCTCGTTTCACGCTTCTTATCATTCTGCGTTCATTTTGATTTTCCCGTTCACAGTTCTACACAGTGGTCCATCGACGTCACAGAGTGCCAACCGCGAAGCTCGTTTATTTATAAGCAAAAAGTAGAGCGGCCAGAGCGCGAGAGAGAGTGGTTCTCATTGAGCTGCCGAGATGGTGGTTCACCGAATTGAACGTAACTGCTCTCTGTGCGTTTGTACGGAAGATGATTTAGCTTTGGGTGAAGAGCCGAGTGCGGCAGAGACGAAATGATAGAGATGAAATAAGAAAAATATAAAGGAAACAGTAGAAGAAGAAGAAGGAGGGAAAGAAACAAGAAATAAAAGCAGTTTAATTGTGTTCCCGTGTATATACAAAATATTATACTATGTAAAATCTAGACTTAATAAGAAAATGAGAGGAAAAGCTAAAAATGTCGGAGAAAGGAAGGGAAACAGGGAGAAAAAGGAGAGGAATAACGACTCAAGAGCAGAGTAATAGTGATATTCTCGGATAGGCGTTCGTTAAGCATTGTTGCGTTTAAGAGTACATGTTCGCGGTGCAGTATATTATATGACACGTATATACATATACACGAAAACACAGATACACCTCTGTACATTCTCTATATTTTATAAGAAACAAAAAAGGAAAAAAAGCAAGAGAAAAAAATTAAAAGAGAATAGCGATCCAAAAGAACATACGAAATACGCTGTGCGTGTCCTAACATCGCGGATGCGATGATGAACAGAGAAGATTCTATATTTACTGTCTATAATGCCCAGCGAGATTAAGCGAACAATTGCCGATCACATATGCCTGATGTTAAAGACCATACGATTATCGATCTCCGTGGTAGTCCTCCGGTTCCCGGGTGTTCGTTCTGTCGTTTAATGGGATAGTTTGTTCCTTTAATTGTTGATGTCTTGTTGCTGAGTTGGTGATGGACTGCCAATATTACGTGTTATTATACTATTAATATTTGTTTCTCTGTTTCGTTGTCGAAATTTCGAGAAAAATAAAAGAACAAGAATCATACGAGTCGCCTTTGATAAACGAACAGAGTACATACATATATTTAAATATATTTAAGTAAAACTAATATAATGAGGTTATAAAAATAGTCGAGTCAGAAAGCGTATTTGGTGATTCGTACTACGAGTATTTTTGCACGCGATTGACGAATATATCTTAAGTGGAGGATACTCAAGAAGACACCGGAAATCACCCTGTAATATTGTAGGAAGCGATGTTTTTATAAATCAACAAATAAGAATTCTATTCTCTTTTATACAGGGTGTTTTACAACATGGGTATCCAATTTTAACGGTGAACAAAGGTCATAAAAGCAATGAGAGAAGTTTACATACATACCCTATGTGACCTTTTTCTGGAGTCGTAGCCATTCGTACACCGATATTGTGCAACTAATTACCTATGTATATATGGCCACTTTCGGCTTAAATTCAGATCTCTAGTTGTGTTATAAAGTCATTATATTGAATTGTATAATTAGCGTTTTAAACAACTTGGTGATTTATTCCTTCTTAAATCTTACTTAGTATTTTAATTTGTTATTTCGACATATATTTAGTTCTAAATTACTAATGCTAATATTTAAATACATATAAATAGTGAAATAGTGTCTGTACTCCACTTATATATATCGAAAGTTTATATAGATTTTAAAAAATTCTGGTACAGTTTTGCACAGAAACAATCCGTAACAATGAGCTTAATATAAAAACGGCTATAACTTGAGAACAAGGTTAAACAGAGTTCACGTTTACATAAACTTTTTTCTAATTGTTTTCATGTTCCACGTCCGCTGTTGAAGCGAGTTTTGAAGCTGTTACAAAACACCCTTATATCGTTGGTAATTATAGTACAGGAACGATAAATATTTTTCTCACCTGACATTCCTATACTGTAATGAACCAAAATGGGAGAAAAGCTTTCAAAGAACTTCCTGAATTTATTGTTAGCGGGAATCATCAGCTACGTTACTGCAAAACACTATTGTCTTTCAATTTCTACAGTCGTTACTATTTCCACACATTTTTTCATTAAAATATGGAATTATACTTCACTATATTTCTTTCACTGATTACACTGACACTATACCGAACAGTATTAGACAAATCGCTTGTAACATTATACTGAAATCGACGTCTACACCCGGAAGCCAAGACTATCCATAAAAGCAGCCAAATCAAAGCCAAGAGAACCACGTTGAACCTAGATCACCGGTCCACAACTTTATTTTGCCCATCGACGGAAAGATGCGAGTGGGAAACGATGTGGCCGTATGGTCGAGTGCCAAGTCGTGACATAATCGACGAATCTATTCGTTCGATCATCCTGCTCTACAATTTTCCATTTTCTTGTGGGTCGTCTTCGAGAAAAATATAGTTGCGAATCATTTTACTCCTCGAACAGTCTTAGACTTCCGGTTCCTGCGCAGACTTTGCATTTTAATCGTTTACAACTTTCCTTTTAAAAGAAAGATTTGGAATGGTATCTCGAATCTGGTCCAGACACACAATATTCTCAGAAAATTTTATTTGCACAATTTTAGATGCAGACAATAAAACCATGATTTTGTGAAAATAGAACTAAAACTGCAAACAGAGTCAAAAGCCTGTAGAAGAAGGCAAAGTAGGAAAAGAATAAAAAATCTTTTATGACAAGAGATGAGCTAATTTGATGAAGACTTTTGGGTAAATGTCTTGTTGTTCCTCATAGTCTCATAAGAATGTACCTTTGCCTTTCCCAATCCATGATCAAGTCTTCTAGAAACGATATTCCTATACTAAAAGGCAACATAACATTTTGTAAGCATTGCTCTGTATTGCTTTCTTGTCTGCATTGTTCACTCTCACAAGCGATCTCTCTGCTGACACCCAACCGGTGTCTCTGTCATAAATAGAAACCTAATTATAATAAATTATAATTAATGTCATAAATAAGTTGAAAGCAATATAACATCGTGTTAATTATGAATGGAAAGGTATGCAATGTCTTTACTGTATATTATTATTGACACTGTGCAGTCAAGTGTCGTAAGAAACTTGAACATCTGGACTCTGTTTTGCACAGTTCTGTACGAAAGCTATTGGATCAGGTCTTAAGACTATCTGTTTACCTTTTCACGGAGTGACTCAAATCTCACTTATTTTCTATACCTAGGTGGATTAAGACTATCTTGACTGACAAAATCGAATCTAATCTCTAATCTAAAAATCTGTCATTCAAATAGAAATGACAATTTATAATGTGTTTCTAAATCTTGATCCAATATAGTCTTTTCTAGTGTCTTATGGTCAACATTAACTCATCTAGGTAATATAAAGAAGTGAGACGAACAACACTCGATTCAGGCTTTCAAGCTCAATTCACCGTTTTCATCTTGAACGAAGCTCACAGCATTAGACTACCCATAAAATCTGCCAAATATTCCATTCTTATGACCATAGTATAAATATCTTCGCACCAATGTTATACGTATCCGTTAAATTTTCTTCATCCACGGTGCTCTTCCGGTAACTTCGAACACCGATTATTATCCGTGAAGAAATTTAGATCAGTTCGATTAAATGTTCTATTCGTTCACTGCCTTTCGTTTAGGTATGTCGAGTAGTTCTCTTGTATCTCGTGTTTACTTACACCGATCGTTCTGTTCGTATTATTCGTCGATTTAGATATTAACGATGCACAGATGCGTTAGTGGATGAATCGCAACTTGATGATTTTTAAGAGAAAACGATAATGTGAATGGAATATTGTAAATGTACCGAGGAAGTGCTTTTGACGAATACTTTAAGGACCTATTGTAAAAAAGAGATATTATGGATAAAGTGCGTTTTAATAACTCTGGAAGGAAAATGTAAGTTATGCGAGTTTGTGTGATTTAATTAAAAAAGAAAAAAAAAAAAAAAGCAATGAAAGAAACCTGAGTAGGATGAAACAGAGCGCAAGGTTCGTAGTGAAAGAGGCAGGAAGCAGAAAAAAATAACAGTAACCCTTCTTCAAAGCCGATGAAGTAACAAAGTCAACCATTCTGGAGCTACACTTGACCCTCTATAACCAGAATTTTGTTCACCTGTAAGAAAAAGTTTATTATATATATTATAATTCGTTACAATTGTTCACGTCTATCGTACAGTGATAAGTAGATAAAATGAGATTTAGGAAAACATCGATGAATATGTAATTCTTGAGTTGCGTGGCGTTATAGAGGGTTGAAAAGATGGCAAATTTTTTATCATCCATTTGCACATTATTGTCAGAGAAAAACTGAAAGACTAAGACTAAAAAGCTGAAAGCAAATATCTACGAATTCATTTATAAAATATAAACGACAAATTACCTTCAATCCCTTTGCAGTACATCATGAAGATAAAACGACTTTTTACATTTAGCAATAAAAATAAGTTTACAGGAGAAAAAAGGCGCTAAAAGGATTATTATACGAAAATTTTTCCAAAAAAAAGATCTTAGAAAATTAAGGTTTGAAGAAATTCCCGGCAATGTCACTGCAGTGCTTTCTAAGTTCAAATGATTGATGTTTTTAAGATTTCTCTTGAATTCTCTATCCTCCATATATGATACATCGAGAAATCGAATAAGTATGAAATGAATTAAAAAAATAGAAAATTATAATTCATACGTAAATTCACGAGGTAAAGAAAGATTATAACATAAATAAAAGTCTTTACAGAAATAGCCTAACAGACTTATAAAATTAGCAAACGGCTTTTTCAAGAGAGTTTTCCAAACAAATTTTCAACCCCAAAGTCTAAATGAACGATAATACTGGCAATATTTTCTCTTAAATTCTTTATCCTCAATCTTACAAAAATCGTAAAAACTGAGAAAATATGTAAGTAGATTTTCATGACATCGTTCCGTTGTCTTTTAAGTCCAACAATTACGATATCGTTAACCCTAAAAATGCTTTTCCTTCGTAGCGCATCATGTCGAGAAATCAAATTCTCCCGCGTTGAAAGCTTTCACCGCCGCACCTGCGCGCCACTCGTGTAACTGCCGCCAGGTGGTACGATTATACGCGCGTGCAGGTGAATTCTAGCCGACCGAGTTCGAATTAATAGTCATCCGACACGAAATATTTCTATAAATAATCTCGATGTCCGCAACAGTGTTTTGTGGATGGGCCAGAGAGGGTACAGAGTCGCCTAGTAGCGGGCTGCAGTAGCGGGTTGCTCTAGGAAAACCAATTCTCCTCTCTCTCTTTCTCTCTCTTTCTCTCTTTCCTGTTTTCACGGTTCTCCCTCTATCTGTCCCTTTCTTCGTGCATCGTACGGGGTCGTGGCAACCCCGCGCAACACCAGCATATCGACGCCCGTACATTCTCCGTGCATCATCACCGAGAACAGAAAGAAGTAACGAGACAAAAAAGATATATAAGAAGATGCAACGTGCCTTCAAACCGGAGGAAGAAAGGGCGCGATCGTGAATAGGCCAGACGCGCCATTTCGAACCGGCTGCCTCATCGTCAGGTAGGCAGAGAGGAAGAGGAGACTGGAGGTGGACAAGTGGAATTAAAGGGGGTGGGGATGGAGCCGGAGCAACGTGGACGCACCTCGCGAGCGTCGTCGACGTCGAGCCTCGGTCGCGAGGTTCGTTGTGGCTGTCAGTACTACCAGAGCGACTCGCTTCTGCCGGAACGACGTGCTCTCCTCGGTAGACCGCCGTCCAGGACAATGCAGCAGCCACCTGCGGTCCGCTGCAGGTCAGTAATAAGCCAGACCACACACGATTTCATTGTACTGAAACTAATAGACGAGTCTTATAACCGTGGATACTCGAGACACCCTTTGGAGCTCGTCTATGGCATTGCTAATAGTCCTATATTAGTCCATCCCTCTTCCGTATGTATGTGTATTATATATATATATATATATAATGTTGCCTGTATGTAGTTGAATTGTATATAGCTCCACGTTTATGTGTGCATGTAGTAACCAAGCAACGGTTTGGAAACGCGGCTTTGAAGCAAATACCAGTGATTCGGTATCCAGGCCAGTTCATTCCTTTTCCAGCTGTGAACGAATGAATATCCCTGTCGATAAGCATTCGATCGTGCACGGGGAGAGTAGTCGATGTTGTATAGGTTACGTGTGCACGACTATGCTCGCGTGCCGCCGCAGCTATTTAAGGTTCGCCTGGCTGGCTATACATAGAATCTTCGGTCAGCTCGGTTCCACGTCCAGACTCCTCTCGCATCCCTCTGTCCATCTTTCTAGATGTATGTCTGTGAGTATATCTGTGTATGAACACAGTAGATGATTGTAAACTTAGATGTATATAATTGTAAATATATATATGTACCTGTGTGAATATACATTATTGTAGATACACACTTTTACCTATAAGTCACCCAGCACTTGATACATTTGGAATAAACATAAATTAACATTGTAATTACAACACGAAATTGACACTTGTTAACTGTTTACATTATAAAGGAAATTAAATTCTACTGTGGTTTTAGAGTCTTGTTATCAGCCTATTCTAATATTAGTAAAGAAATTAATTTTTTTTTTAAATTAGCATGTGACTTATGGTCGAGTATATATTTATATATATTTATAGATGAACGGGAATTATACCCGCATAGACATATTTATATACAATTTAAGGGAAGAAGAGGGTTGATAACTATCGCGAACGAACGAGTGTGTTCCTAACCTCCAAGTTCAAGAATGAATAGACACGACGCGATTAAATGGGCATCGAGTTATTACATCTCAATAATGGAAGCACAGATATCGATGATCGACTTATTGAAATTCGTGATAAGGCTCGACCAATCAGGACAGAGATAATGGGAGATTCTACGTCGAGGATCCTTAAAGATAACCGAGGGTAACCTATGCTGGGTGATTTTTAAATAGCTTGTGAAGCATATCGAACTTTAAGAAAATGGAAAATGATCGAAGAGTTACGTATATATAGGTATATTTCATAGAGCATTATGATGGAAGGAGAAATGAAATGAAAATATAGTAAATAATTATTACTAATACTAATAATTATTAATTATTCAATTATTAATTATTCAAATTTCATTAAATAATTTATCGAAATGAAAGAATAAACAGTTTAACAAATTTAATTTAGATGGTGTATGGATATGGTTGAATGATTGCTGCAAATGTTTAATCGAAGAATTTTGAAGTTAAATATTTGAAAATTGAATATGAAAAAGCTGGATGTTTCCTTAGCTAAACTATCAGGCATGATTAATTTTATGAGGTTTGTAGAAAATTATTCGAATGTTCAATTTCTATTTTAACATAAATAACGTAAAGAAAAATAGAAATTCGATAAGTTTAACAATCCTAGGAACATTATCGGATAATTTTGACAAAATGTAATTGAAAAAGTATCGAAATTGAATATTTGAAAATTTAGAAACAATTACATTACTGGAATTCAATAAAATTCGGAAATTAATTAATCTTGTCACTGTAACAGTATTCCTGCCGTCCTCAGAAGAAATCGTACCTGAATAAAGCAAGGGACGAATAAGCAAACATCTCCCTTCAACACTGCCCTCCCGATCAAACCGTCTGCGAATTAACCCTGTGATCGACGTATGAACGCTTTAACTCACCGCTGGAAGTCTACCATCTGTCTGACCAGTGACTACTTTTTCCACTGTGCCGTCCCATTCCAGTGAAACAAGCACGGATTGGCCAGCCTCGTTCTCCAGCGTTTGCTCAATAACAAGACTGACTGCGAAACTAACAGTATTCGTACTAATATGTACAAACATAATAACGCTCAAAATAACGTAGATAATATTAACAATTATTTAACGTAAATGTATAATCTAGTTGGTAAGTGTCTTTTACATTGATGCTCAAATAATTAACGCGCAATAATAGAAAGTCAGTTAAACGATAAGATAAGTGTAAACCTTAACGAATTTCAAGCTATTAATTAATCAATTACTGAAATTGGAGCAGGAATAATTTTAAAATTAACTGAGAAACCTAGCGAAGTTCAAGCAGAGACAATTAACTCTAAGAGCGACTGAAACACTTTTAACAAAATTTAAATTGTTAAGTAACATTAAAGCTCGCTGTACTAATTAACGGCAATTAACTGTGAAAATCGCTACTCAAGTTGACAAGACACGGGCTATTCAAGTCAATTCAAAATGCAAATCTAACTAAAGCATCAAATAATTGAAGAAATTACTTAACGAAGATTATTTTAACAAAATTCAAACGACAGACTAAATCCAAAATAACCACTGCGAATGTTAATAATACCCCAGCTGTTTATTAATCACTTGTATAACAAATAACTGTCAAACGAGACAAAAATGCCAGTTAGAACAAGAAGAAAACGAGTGACTTTTCGTAACAGTGAGCACGAGTACGAACCGATCGCGGTGCCGTCGCCGTCGTCAAAGCCGGCGTCGGCGCCGGTCGTGCGAATTACCGACACGGATGTGGTGCCCGTCGCTGATAGCGACGACAGCATCGATGACCGAGCACGCCTACCACCAGAACTAACACGAGCCGGCGATGTAGTTCTCCCGTTGGATGGCAAGATAGAGGACACGGCGATGGAGGGTCGTGAACTAGTGGAGACCGGTGACACTTCCGAGGAAGTGGAGACCCCGCAAGAGCTGCAAGAGCGATTAGAGGAACGATTTCTGAACGCTGCTACCCCGGGTGCCGAGTCCAGAACCGATGGCGAGGTCAACACTAGCCAAGTGAGTAATCTTTCTTGACACACATCAAGCAAAATAAACCTTTTCCTTTCTTTCTTTCTTAGGGAAGAAAATTAAATTTTTGTTGAGTTGTGAGGTATTGTTGAATTATTAAGTGACACGTTACTGAATATTTTTAAGTCAGTATTCTTTAGCACTGTTGAGTTACCAATAACGAATACTATTAATATTAGTAATTGTTCACCTAATATTATTAAGCATTAGTATTGTTGATTACCATAGAGTCATTATAATTAATTAGTATTATTGTCTTTCGGACATAAAATATCTCGCATTAAGTACGACTAAGCTTTTTCAATGATACTGATGACACATTAACACTAGCTCACCAGAACTGGAGGACTCAAACAATTTCTGAGTACCTCGTACCGATGTACAGGCATGAATCAGCAGGGCGTGGAAATTATTTTGATGTGATGAATTCATCACTGAAATTACGCTCTTTGGTATTAAAAGTATCAACCACATAAATTGAAGAAGTTGAGTCATTCTTGTCGACACAATAAAATTTGAAAACACGAAATGAAAAATTTGTAATTTATTGCAAATCTATCCTTGCAGTAAGGATAAAGACTAATATAATGTAACTCTAGCAATAGAAGATGAATCTTTGGTATCGTATTTTATTTTCCCCAATTACGGAAAAGGTCGTATAACACTTTCCATATAACGTACGTAGGACTTTTTATATAATAACAATTTTTCATTCTTGGCATTTCTTACAAGAATTATATCTAATCATCTCTTTCCTGTTAATACCTAAGGTCAAACTAACACTTGCACCATCTCAAAACAAATACTGGATCAAACTTCAAAATGAACAATCTCCTTGGATAGATTTACCTGCCTCATCTAAAGAAGTTATTTCATCTGCCTTAACTCGGCGTGGAAGGGTACCCTGCCAGATAGATTAATTCTTCTTTCTTACTTTTGTCAAGGAAGTAACCCGAGGTTCCTCAAGCAGGACAGGAATTTTCCAAAACGAACATGTCTCGCTGAATGTCTTGCGAACGCTTATCCGTGGATCTATATTTAGCGAAACATGCGTATAAAAAGCATTGGAGCTAACGTGTCACTGTCCGAGGGCCATTGTGCAATCGCGTCGCAAACGTTCCAGAAAACTCGGGCTTTCCCATCGGTTGCACAACCCTGCCTCCCCACTCTGCTTCTTTCCTTAAGAGAGTGTATCATCCCGCCTCGGAACGACTTTGGAAAAGCGCAAATTTATCATTAAAAGATACGTTAAAAGCTACATTAAAAGCTACGAAACAATAATAATTGATGGACAAAGATGCGCAATCTATTTCAAGACGTGACGATTTTCGCGCGCTCTGCGAACCTCACGAGCGTTTCTAGCTCATTAATGTTACGAGATACGTTAAAATCCTATTTTTGTGGAAAGAAATCTTGATTCGGCATGAGCGTTTGAGAACTCGAAGAGTAGATTAATTAATAATGATTAGATTAAATACGATCCTTCGATCGATTAGCTCTTATTATTGAAAGATCTTGAGAAATGTCGTAAAACATGCATCTAGTTTGTATGGAAAAGGGAAGATTTTAAATTCTTCTTCTTCTTGTTCCTGGTAAAAGAATATTGATCCTTTTTGATATTTCAAAGATACGTTGTTTTCCTTTCTTTTGACTACATGTAATTATCGATGATCAAGAAAGGTACGAATATAGAAATAATCTCACACTGCTTCAAATTTTATCCTATGCTAAATTATATTTGCACTATTCCTACCCAAGATTAACTCCCCACCTTTCCGTTCTTTATCCTGTGACATTTAAAGCAATCATTCCAATCTTTTTCTTCTTTTATACGATTCTCCAATCTCTCGCATAACGTTCTTCGGCGTTCAGAAAGGGAACTCGGTTCCATTAAGGTCCAATTGAACATAAACAACCATCGACAGAAGCTCGTAATAAACCTCAAACATCTTGATCTGACGAATTAAGCATACCAATCTTTTTATTTCAGGTAGACTCGTTGGCACTGGAGGAACTTCCACTTCGTCGTGGTGCCCGCGGTCTGCCCCAACGGTTAAAAACGCAGGCTGGCAAGTTACGTTCGCGTCTAAAGAACATTCAACGACCCACGTTCGCTTTCGCTGAACGACAAAAGCAAGAAAAAGTTAGATCGGCGAGCAGCGGCAGATCAGACAGATCCAAATCTGAGAAAAGACCTAGCCGAATGGACAGGATACGATCCTCGTTCTCCGAAAGGCCAAGATTTAACTTACCCAGTCGACCAAAGTTCTCGTTGCCTGATCGATCAAAGTTCCACTTGCCAGAGCGACCAAAATTCAATTTCCCTGAAAGGGCCAAGTTTTACTTGCCTGAAAAGGCGAAGTTCACCATTAAGAAACCTAACATTCGTCTACCCAATGCTTTAACTCGCATGAAAAAGTCTCCTGTACACGAACAACGATCTACTGATTCAACGATCGGTTCCCGAAAGAATATCTTCGACTTTTCTACTTATCCACGAATATTTGACAAGAAGTCAAGGAACAGCGGTGAATACGCGACCTCCACCCCTAAAGATTCGAGAGCGCAATCTACAGAGAGCTCAACGTTTCCACGAACTCGTAAAAAGAACAATAGATGGGCTGAGAGATTTGACACTACAATTGGTTACGTTGACGAAGACCAATCAAACGGAGAAACTGCGGCGGAAAGAGCTCAACCCTGGCTGCACCCCTCTAGAGAGGAACCTCGATTGTCTATGAGCCAAGAGGAACCAATTATGATACCTTGGGAAGAGAAACACAGGCAGGAAGAGCTTCAATATATGGATTACGAACAGGAATCTCCGGAAACGTCTGATCGACAACCGCAGCCAAGAGCAAATGCTTCAAAAACGGAAGAGGAATCTTATGACAGAGATAGAATGGAATCGAATCCGCGATTATATCAAATTGAGAAGGAGGTATATCAGCGTGGTGCTGAAGAAGATGATATGGAAGAAGGTCAAGAAGAATGGAGGCCGGAACAAGAGATGATCAGAAAGGACTTCAGGCCCATTCCGAGGTCTAGATCTTTGGAAGAGGTTCTTTGTACTAGGGAAGAGGAAAGATATGAAGAATCTTTTGCTGCGGTAGATCCAAGAAGATACGGAGTTCACAAGACACCGTCTGAAGAAGAAGAATACGAGGAGGAAATGGACGAGGATGAAGATGCTGAACCTTCATCCGCCCAGTCGGACAGGGAGCAACAGCACTCGAGTACCAGCTCCTGTGACCGACGTCGGCGTGGAGTGATCGAGGAGATCGATTCTGATGAATTCTTCCTTCGAGAAAGTGGACTTAGTCAAGATGACATGAATCTTGGAAAATATTTGACTAGTGAAATTAGAGACGCCCTGAGACCTGAAAGAAATATTTTGGCTGACCAGGACATGGTACCTATTCCTCCGCAACGTCCCATGAGGAAGAGATCGTTAAGAAAACAAAAAGAGAGTTCAGTGGAATCGTATGATGTAATGCCACCGATTAGACCAAGGAGGGATCCAAATAGGGCACGTCGAAGCGAATCTGCAGACGACCAATTTCGTGAACGAACTAGAAGCGACTCTAGACACAGGGTGGTTTATCAGACTGAAGGAAAGTCACCGGAACTTCCGCTAGAGCCATTGGATGACATTGTGGTAGTAAAGCCTGCACGTAGGAAGTCTAGATCCTCACAGCGTAGTCAGTCGCAACTTACAATGGAAGTTCCCCGTCCACCATCACCAGTACCACCTGTAGCACCCACTCGACGGAAACGACTATGTAAGGAATTCGAACGGAGGAATGATGAAATGGCGCTTATTTGTAACGGACATACCGATTGGACTGGTGAGTCTGGCCCTGAGAAACCTCTTCCTTTACCTTCTAAGATGTCTACTGACCACTTTGTAGAGCAGGAAGTGTATACAGCTGACGAAATTATGACAGCAAGCGAGGAAAATATTCAGAAACTGGCCACAAGACTTCAGGACGAAGAATACATGGAACCAACTCCTATTCCACCAAAAAGAAGATCTAGATCTAGAGGAACTTCTGTTGCTCTCGATGAAGATAGAACATCCCACGGTGCAGAATCGTTACCTGAAACCGGTTACGAGGAAAAGGATATTCCACGGGACGATGAGGATCTTGGAAGAGAATTATCAGATTATGCGATTATCGAGAAACGAGAGAAACCACCAAGGCCACCACCTCCAAGAAGAAAGAGGGACAAATTTGCTAGTACTCCTAGACCAGTCGCGCCTAAACGTCCTCAAAGAGCCTACAGTACCCTTGGTCCAGGAAGACCCAAGGAAGATAATATATTGACCGATACATATGATGTAACTCTGCAAGCAGCAGAATCTACTCCATACATAGAAATTGACTCTGATGATGGGGAACATAAAGATCTTCATAGCAGCGAAGTCTTAAGTAAAATACAAGGACGACCGCTTCCAGCACCACCCAGGCCACCTAGATCTAGAAAGGATAGATCTCTAGAACGATCTACTATTGAAAGCCAAGAGGAAATCGTTATGGAAACAACTACTGCCACACAGACCGATCCTTTGCCTGATGATGTGGTAATAGAGGAGGAAGTGACTCAGGCGAAGCTGGTTGTGGCGCCATCTAACTTAGGCTCACAAATCATGGTCTCAACAGAAAGAATATCAAGCCCATCAAACATGAGCACACCGCCTGTTCCTCCATTGCCAGTCTCCCAAAGATTACGCAAGGAAGAGCAACCTGAACCCTCTTATGACACTGTATCGTTGAAGTCTCCATCGCCAACTCGAAAAATGGAAGCTTACGGGGATAGACATTTATCTGCACCTCATCTGGGTGAACCAATCCGTGACGAAGAAGTGCATTTAAAGTCCATTCAGTCCGCCCTGTTCTCGGATGAACGTACGAGGATCAGTAATCTAGAGGTTGGAGACTTAAGAGTAAATCGTCTTAGTGTTTCCCAAATTGAAGCTGGTAAAATTATTGCGTCCGAAATAGACGCGTTGGTTATCACTGCATCTGAAATGAAGAACATAGGAGATGGTATGGAGAACAATTTGTCTCCTTCCATTCTTAGAGAGTTGATGGCCATCAGGAGTTACTTGGAAACCGTGGCCGTCTCTAGACTACAAGATCAAACAGAAGAAAGAAAAGCTATCGAAACAGAAATGAAGACAGACATTCCCATAGCAGAGAGACAAAGCATCGAACAAGAATCAGATCAGGGGCTTATTCATCGAGAAGCTGGCGAAGATGAGAAACCAAAGAGCGAGGATCAAAAGGTTGTTAAAAGAGAAGTAACTGAAGCAACGGATATATTAAACACACACACACTATCGGTCGCGCAGGTAGAAGACAAAGAGTTGATACATATACTAACAATCTCGCAACTAGAACCGAGTGACAAAAATACTCCTAGTACACAGTCATTCTCTGACGTTCAGGATACTCAAGATAAGTCCTTACGAATTCTAGATTCAAAAACCCCCTTTTCACTGAGCCTGGGCACTGCTAAGGAGTTCAGCTTGGAAGAATCCCTCGCTGCCCTCCCCCCATCTGTAACAACCGTCATGGAAGAGAGCGCAGAATCAAGGCCATCGCCAGATCGTGTATCCGAAGCTAGCAGCGAATCAGCGGAGCCAATCGCCGATTTAAAACTGCCACGCTCTCATGAATTAGAACGAAAACACAAAGAAACAACATTCGAAATTAGCGAACAGAAGCCTCGAAAATCGAGATCCAGATCACCATCTCCTATAAGTATCTCTCGAACACGACAAACCGCTTCCCCAGTTCGGTCGCTACCACCCGCCATATCTGTGACACCAGACACCCCAGACAGTAACGCGAGTCATGGCACAACCAGCGAGATACAACCGCAACGTGCCGTAATCTCTTATACCGCATACACGGATCAATCAGACAGAGAAAGCCAAAGAGAATCGTCCCAATCACCAATACCCTCTTCCTTTCCAATAGGAGGTACACATCTTATAGCGTTCCCAGCTTCGCAAATTCCGACACAATTCTTTTCCTTGACTAGTCATCGTATCGATACCGAGCCAAATATTGCAGATACTACGAGACAATTGATCAGGGTTCTTCGATTGGCTGGTTTAAAAGCAATGAGGCATTTTGTAAATTATATGATATCCATGGTAGGCGTAGAAGAGTCGAGGGAAAAAATCAGAGAAGTGGAACTAACGCTGTGCGCATTATTACTCCTGATTGCAGGCTTGTTGATATTTTTCTTCAGCAATCCACGAACGATAACGCATCATCATCATTGGGACTACTTTAATCCGCCGAAATAACACAGTACAGTTGATGTAAGAGTCGTCTCCAAGCAGAGCTATATTATATTACGTTCCTTTCGATTGACCGTTGTTAGAAAATAATTTTATATACTTATAATGGGCATTCTATATTTATGAGCGAAGAATAGTGGAAGAAAAGACCTAATACTTGCAGTAGCGTAAAAAATAATAAATAGGTTTATGTATTTAAAACCAGTAAAAATTTGTTCAGGCAGTTGCGTAATTACATCTGTCCTCTGATACATATAGTCGATTGTTATACGTTTGTTACATTTTGAACAAATATGTATGAGTTATAACGGATCATTAATTGATAAATTGAACAGTTTTTATTAGCTAAAAATTCATTTTGTTGACTAATAGGTATAAAAGAAATAATACCTGCACATGGTAAAAGAATACTTAATTGCTAAATGGTGAAGATGTATAAAAACAACGTATATACATACAATCTTACAACATATTTTTTTATCGTCACGAACTCTTCATAAGAAAAGTTTAAATTTCAAGTGTCACCTAAAAGTCAACAATTAACAAAGAATACATAAAAAAATAAAACAAGCTAATGTGTTTTGTACCTTGTTTGACCGTTTGACTAGATACGAATTTATAATAATAATGTGGCATCATAACAGTTAAGGTGCACAATTTGAAAAAAATATTTTTTGATACCTTGCAAATATTAAAGGCTATGTACAATTTTATTTTAAAATAAGATTCCAAATATTATAATCTTATAACAACATACGCTAAGAAAATTAAAAAATATTACATTCACATAAAAAGATCTTCCTCATACACTTTCAGTTCTCTCCTATCTTTGTGTGCACTTTTTTGAGAATAATTTGCTGCTATTGGTGACCACATAGAACTAGATGTAGCATCTGTCATAGGTTCTATTATTGGTTGTCTTCGTGCCAATGATACTTTCAACTGAATGGAAGACACCATACTGCCATCCATTTCACTAATTGCTCTTTCAGCTGCTTCTGTTTTATCAAAAGTAACAAATCCACGACTGAAAAGTAAAGCATTAATACAAATTAAATCCTTTAAATTGGATAAAATATCTTAAACTAATTGTAATTACTTTTTCTCTGCTTCCATTGAAATATTTATAATATTTCCAAATGTCTGAAAATGCTTTTTCAAAAAATCTTCTGAAATTTTATAGCCACATACGAAGATTGTATTTCCAGCTCGTGGCTTCATTTCTTGTTTAGTGGGTGACTGAACATCTCTGCTAGTACGATCCTCAGTATCTTGAGCACTCACAAAACTATCATACAAATCTTTAACCCTTGGTCTTACAGTTTCTGTTTCTTCTTCTTCCATTTGTGTAGCTGAAAATGGTTGATAGGAACTTACTGTCTTTTCTGTACTATTTAATTTTCTGACTAATCCACGTGGTCTTTTAAATGATTGTTCTGGCCGTTTAGGAGTTTTTGGGGCAGTAATTACTCCAGATTTGATCAATTTTTTTGCAACTTCTCTAGCATCTCTAGCTTCTGTTGGTCGTTTTGGTGTTTGTGGTACACGTTCGGTTTCTTGTTTTGGTGCTTTCAAATCTTGTAATGCTTTTTTCTTCAAAAGAAATAGAAATAAAAGAAAATTAAATATGATAACGACGAAAACTAAAAATGTAACCTATAAGTAAAGTAATAATGTTTTATCATAAAATACATTATTTATTATATTTCTACACAAAAACTCAAATAATTTAAGTGAAATTAATTTTAATCGTGAAAATACAGAAAGAGCAATTAATTCATACCATTTAGGATTAAAATAGTTATTATAATACCAAAATATAAACATAACCTATCACATACCTTTCTTTTAAGCTTGTTATACTTCGCTTGCAATATCAATTCCTCCTCTGTTAAATTTGATGGAAAATGTAAGTATACCATATTTTGCATGTAATAAAAGCAAGTATAAATTTCTTCTTCTTTGCACAAAAATTTTAACAGAACATGCGAAGTCGATGTTTACGTTTTACTTCACTATTTAATATATGCTTTTGATGTATATGTGGCGAGTAAAAAAATGAAAATGAGCGAAATGTAATATAATACTGTGAAAGGATATAATATAAAGAATAGACCCTAAAATTATTCTCTACATTCTGTAAAAATATTAAAGTTATTGAATAGTTTTTTAAATATCTCGAAATGTAAGTGATAAATATTTTTTTTCATCAAATAAAATTAAATAATCATTAAAATTAAAAATGGATTAAAAAATGCACAAAAGGCAGCGATTTTTCAATTATTATAACATGTATTACTTAAGAACAAAATGTGACTTTTTATGAAAAATATAAACTTACTTAGAGACATTAAAACACTCAATGATTATTCTCCTATGTAAAGTTTTTTTTGTTAGGTATCATGTGAAATAAGTATATTGATGCAGGATTAAATTATAAAAAATCGGAAATTGGCATTCCATTTAAATCGAATAGGGTACCTATTCGTTTCCAGGAATTGACTTGAGCATTTTCAGATAAAGAAGGAAAAAAGATCTAATGAGAGAAGTAAACTGAATACGATGGTCAAGATCTATTCTTCAATAAGACGTCACAACTAGAAAAATTTTATTTTTCCTAATTTTTATGTTATTTTTGTATAAGTGGTACCAATACGTTTTTGGGATCCTTCCAGTTAATATAAGTGCAAATTCGATATAAATCAAACCAATTTTAATTATAATAATTAACTTGATGTAGGCAGCAAAATGATACTTAATAATGTGACAAAATAGCTCCATTTATATAGTATTTGAATTTGTCTTAATCAAAAAAATTCCAAGCAATTCATTAGTGCTGTTTTTAAAAAGTTAAGATGAAAATTACGGAAAGTAAAATTTTCTTTCCTGCTTATTTACTTTTTTTAGTAGTGGCATCTCTTTGTACTATATTTGTTTCGTTTTACCAATTCTCCCTCTTTATCCACCGTATCAGGTTTCGTTGAGTTTGAAACAGTGAGTGGTGGGAGAAATGTGGGAATGATGCATAGTAATTTAAATGATTGTATTGTAATTTAACGGAGCATTACTGTAAAATATAAATAAAAGAAAATAACTAGTTTCTACGTAATATTTATTCAGTCCATTTCAAACGAATCACGCAAAAAGCATATTAGAAATTAATGAATGTAACAATCGCCAAAGACAAGAGGAGACACCAGTAAATTCAAACAACAAAATTCAGTCACTTCGGTATTCAATTATTAATAATTATAAACATAATTTGTTTTGTAATCGTAGTGTATGATACAAAGAATAATATTTAATTGTCGATGGTGAAGAGTTCGATAAAAACTACAATCATAAGGTATAAATCCGCGCTACAATTTCAACGTTAATTTATTCGCAAAGAGAATACAATACGATTTTTAACGTCATTTGTATTTTTATACTAACATAAATATGTGTAAATATTTTAATTTTAAACAATCGTCAAAAGACAGCAAAATACTCACGTCCAATTCAAATATATAAGATACCTAAGATAGTAGGTACACGCAAATGTCAAAAAAGTTAGTGAAATATTAAATACCCTACAAATATAATAACGAAGAAATATTTTGTTCAAGAAGAAAGTTTTAAAAATATTTAATAACACTCAATTACCCAAACGAAAAATTTCGAATTCATGAAATAATTAGTAATGCTTACAGTTTTATAAATCTTTTGTTAAATTAATACAAATAAATATAAAAATATTAGTTTAGGATTACAGAGTGCTTAAGTTTTAAATCTCGGTAATTTGTAAATTTTTTATTTATTATTCGCATATACCCACTATTATGCACAAAGGATAGTATTCCAATATTTGGTAATTACAAAAACAATCGTTAAATAATATCAAAGCCTAGCTCGTCAAAATATAAATGAGAATAGGTGTAAAACGATACAAAAAAAAAAAAGAAAAAAAAACTAAATTTGTTAAAAGTGATAATGACAAATAAGTAATCAATGATTAAACAGCAAACTAGAAAACTACCAAGGATAATTTTTGGTTCGAAGTTAGTTATTTTCCCATGTGTTTAAAATTTGTATGCATGACAACATACAAATGAACTAATTTTTATCACTTTTTTCTTTTCTTTTTTTAACAATATTATATACAATTAACTCATAAATAAAAATATGATAGTTATGATTTAGTGTTTATAGTGAAATGCTAATTTTTGTTAAATCTAATAAGTCAAAACACAATTAATAAGAATGTGATACATAATTTTTTCAATTGTCACAATGATATGCATCAACAAGATTTTTACAGCATCAACTTGCAACTTTTGTATTTTTTTTTTTACTGTATATAAACATCTAGATTGTCGTGTTTATAATAAGTATAATCATACATGAATAATTTGAACTAGGCTTTCACATAACAAATATACCATAAATATAAATTACAACTATATATTGAAAATTATGAGAGCATTGTAAATTATTGTACAACAACCGATACCAGTACTTTAAAAATAATATATATCTTATAAACTCCCTTTTTATTTAATGAATTTTCAATGTCTCTATCGATTGTTGATTATTAATTCAATGCACTCGTTTTGTATGATGAAACAATTGCAAGGAAATAATAAATCACGAATAATCTATCAAAACGTTCTAATAATGATAGGGATTAACAACAACCTTGTATTTAACCCTTTCAGCACCAAAATTTCTAACAGTGTGGAATTAGCAAAAAATGCCAAGTTAAACTGCTGATAAATGCAAAAGAGATGCTGTGCTACATGTATGCATTGCATTATTGTACATTTTAATACAAAACATATTTTTATATGTGTATTCTGATTACTGATGTGCGGTGATATTGATATGAAGAAAGATATCAACATTTGATTCACAAGTTTTATTATTTAAAGCATTGGTCTACAAAATGTAAATTTGGTGGTCTTCCTTCAAGAATTTCTTTATTTTCATTATATTGAAAACTTGGTTTGTAGGTAATAGCAGCAATGCCAAAAAGTGGCTAGATGTATTTTTTTGGTTTTTTGAGAAGTACAGATATTTTTGTACCAACAACATGTAATGAATGATAAACATACATAATTAAATAAATTAAATTAGACTGTATAGGATGCCAAAATGGATCTGTATATTCATATTGATAAAACTTCCCATAATTTGATAGTAGTAGCTCGATGTCTATATGTAAACGATAAGTATTAGTTAAAAATTATAACATAAAATATAAAATCATATTATCAATTATCAATACATTTCATACAATAGATATATGATGCACTCAAAATGATAGAGAGCACAATGTGTTGTGTTAAAGTAGTAATTAAATTTAAACAAATCTAAAAAAGCTACTACTGCCAAATTAAATAATTAAACTCAGAACTTATGATACTATATTTTAAGAATGCAATTTAATCTATACTGGCATTAAAAGGGTTAATTATTGTTGTGTCAGATAAATGTTTTTTTTTTTCTTCTATCAACAAAGTAATATACTCTGTGCTGCATTTTGACATTAAAAATATTTAACATTTTAAACAAGGTAATGAGCTAAAACGTTTTGATACAGATATGTGAAGATATAAAAAATCTTAGGGTTAAGAAATGTATCAAGGAATTTGTGAAAATAATGTAGCTGCAGGAACTCCAAATATATATACGTTAGTTATACACACGCGTATCATAAGAAGTCCATAGTTTAAATTCGGATTATCACCAAGCAATTCAATTTCTTTCCCCTTCTTTCCTATAATTCACTGCTATTTAGCACTTTCATTATTTTCAACAGTATTTGTGCTCTTGAATGAGATTCTATAACTCAGAAATCCATATGTTATTGGGAGTTTTATAATCCTTATGGTTTCGAACCACATTAAAATCAAACGAGATAATCGAAATCTAAAATCACTCGGTAACGTATAACATTTTATAAGCTTGAAGAATTTTATAAATCCGATTAGTTCTAAAAGCCGAAAGGCCTTAGAAACGCGGAAGCTTTGAAATATTGAAGACTTACTGAAGCACAGACTATTTTGTAATTGTTGAGTACTTGATTCCACAAATACCTGACACGATGTAATCACTTTGTACGCAAACGTTTCATGTTCCCACACATGCCTATTTAACAATTGTTTTTCAGAGTACGTATGTTCAATGGAGGATCATTCATCATCCAAATATATTCTAAGCGCTTTCTCTTTGCGCGCATTGTAACGTGACGCGGAGGAAAGTGGTAATAAAAGGGGTACTTCTTGAATTGCGATTTCATTGGACCCTTCTCTCGTTAATTGTTTCGAATCTTCCCTGATATCTCTATAAAACAAAATTTATAAATCAGTTATTTTAACAACTCGCTTTAATTTCTTAATACATACCTATACCAGAATACAGCACCATCTTCAATGATAAGTTCAGCACCACTTGATAACCCAATCCAATCTTGATCATTTTCAATGTGTGTAGATATATGTGTTAAAACTTTTCCTCTTATTATATTTATATATTTTTCAGGTATATCCGATAATAAAGACAACTAAATAAGAATTTAATATAATTATTATCTTATTAATCCTTTGTAATAAATAAATTTACAATAATTAGAGTACACTTACTTTTTTCACCATTTCTTCCACAGTAGTTTCATCCAAAACGATTTCTTGAAGGGGTCCAAGATGAACTTTTGTAGCAAACCAGCGTCGAACAAATATAATGACTTGATTACTATTGGTAACTGGGTCCTTATCAGGTAACTCTTGTACAACCATTCCAAATTGCGAGTAAAATTGAAAATCTTTGAACTTTTGATGATCTAAAAGTACTTTTGAAGCTAACACAAAGTACCTTTCCCTTAATCGACACCTTTCATATGGAATATCGATATTGCATTTTCTTTTCATTTCTGCCAATATTTCTTTCTTTACTTGACCAACAGTCATGTCTTCTGACACAATCCAGTCAAATAAAAATAGGAACTGGAAAAACATGAAGAGCCTACTTTATTACATACGATGAAAAAAGAAAAAAATATTAAACGTATATAAAAGAATTCTGATAATCTGTAAATACCTCAGACGAATCAAGGAAAAACTGATGCAATTTTACTGTAAATTCACCATTACGTAAAGCCCGTCCAATCTCTATCCAAAGTTTTTCACCATCTTCAAATTGACTAAGTACACGGCTACATTCTGATTCAATGCAATCATCAAAGCAACGACAAATTTTAAAATAATCGGCGGGTACACCAACATAGGGTTCTAAATTTTTCTTTAAAGTATTGAATATCATCCTTTTGTCTACTAATACTTTCAAAACTGCGGTCAAAGCAATCATTATTAAATACTTTTGTATAAATAGTATTAAATATTTCAAGAAATATATATCAAGAAACATAAGAAAATTAAATATTTCAAGAAACAAATTAATATACATACACTTTTCATTGAGATTCGTATACGGAGTGGCTTTAAAATAATATTCCGAATCGTCAATAATATTGTCCCAGTTTTCGAGTCCACCCTGATTTAACATTTTAATAGCTCGGTTACTCGTACTCGATGGAAGATAAGGTAACTGAAAGTCATTGTCTCCTGAAGCATCACCAACTAAAGTTTTATCACTATCACTGAGACTACTATCTTCGCTATTACTTTGTTCAGGAGTATGCCATTCTTCGCCCTCTGCTAATTGTGGACTTAAATTTCTTACTGGAGTATCTTCAACAAGTTTCCCACTTTTTAAAGTCTCATTACATTTTGTACCAGAATCTCTGTGTAATTCAGTAACACCTGCTTTGGATGGACTATCAGTCACAGGTTTTTCTTTATCTTTACATACTTCTTCTAATGTTGGAATATTTAATTCTTCTAACATTTCTGCATTCGACAAAATGTAACATTATGTAATATAATTTTGAAAATATCATATTAATTTCATTAAAAATAATATGTTTATCTCTTACCTTTACTTGAATTAAGAGGTAACCTTATACGTAATGTTAGAATATTTTCCAACTGTTCAGCAATTTTACATATTACTGCCTCAAGGTAAAATTTATTACATTCAGCATCACACATTGTACAGACGACCACTTTAACAAAATTACAAAAATCTGCAATCGCTAGTATAGCGTCGTCATTCTGTACGAATATTGTTTCTGTTCCATGTTTTCGTAAAACTATTTTCATATCATCTGGATCCATATTAATAAATTTTCCTACCACTTGTTTATATTCTCTTACTGTTTGTGTAAATAAACCACGTACATTTATTGGTCCTTCGATAAGTTTTTTCCTGGCTACATCGACGACGTATACTTTTGTTATGACAGCTACCAATTAACAGAAAAAAATTTCTTTTAATTACAAACATAAATATATATATATGAGTAAGTAGATAGATACATACCACCTCGTAGATGTGGCTCGAATTTTTGATCTTCATCACGTATTTCTAACAATAAACTATATCGACTCACCACTCGATTACCCCAAATACTTGCAAATGTTTCATGTTCTTTACCTTCATAGCTAGCCACAATTAAATCATTGTTGTGATCATAAGCAACTAAACGACATTGATTTAAGCTCACTATTCCTTCTAAGCAGTACTTCTTATAAACCTGCTGTGTCAGTTGAGCCAAAGTGTCATGATTTGTAAAAGAAATTTTGGAATTCATCTTTCTACCTTCAGTAGGATGTTGACAAAATACTCTCACATTAGATATAAACAATTCTTTTTCTTTTTCACGAATCTTTTTCTTTCTGTCATTATCTTCATTTTCTTTCATTTTTTTTAATAATTCCTGGAATAGGATAGTATAAGAAGTTCCAAAACGAGAAAAAAAAAAAAATATTATAATAATATCGTGAAATATTATGTTTCACCTGTATATGTTTTGGAAAATCCTGCACTTGCATAGGTAAAGAATTACGAATAGGATCAATTTGTCTATACATGAGCATGTATGCATTAGTACTAGTATTAGCTCCACTAAAATATGACCTGGTTGAACCACCACCATATGTTTTCTGAATATCATCATGAGTTATCTACAATCAATAAGATTATAAATTTATAGCAATGTTACCATATGTTTAAATACTATATTTTTTCTTAAACAATAATAAACTTAAAATATTCTTAAACACCTGTGTTACACTTTGATCATTGAAACAAAACCATTCTTGTGTTCTAAAATCTTTTATATAAGCATAGTAATGTCCACCACTAGCACTACCACTATGAATCATAATCGAAAACAATTCGTAATTATAAGGTCCTGTTGTTGTATTAGTACTACGATTCTTCTCATTTTCATGATTATGCATAGTAGAATTTGATGTTGAAGGCCCATTACTCATATCTATACCTAAAAAAATTATATAAATAAATAATGAAACTATGAAATACATATAATTTGTGAAATTAATGTACCTTCATCATCATCTTGATCATGACTTGTTGAGTGATTACTATTAGGAAGACTGTTTTCACAAGGAGGACAATCATCATCTAATGTACCACTATCTGTTATAGAATTATCGTCGCATTTCGCTAAACCAATATTTTCATCAGTACTTGGAGATTCTTGATTTGGCATAGAAGCAATAAAAGGATTTAAATTTAATATATCTGGAAAAGTAACCCTAAAATTAAAAGTTTAGTATGAAGGCATAAGATGAATAAAAAAAAATACTGACAAAGTAAATTTATGCACACTCACTTGTCATTAAGTTTAATTCTATGGAAGGTTTTGAAATCGAAATCGAATCGTTTCAGATGAAATGTCATAAGATAGGGAAATTTTGTAAATTTTAATCCCTTATGAGCATCGCATTTTTTATTACACTTTTCACAATGATATTGATTACTTCCTTCTAAAATTTCATATTGAACAAATGCTCTTAAAGCTTCTTCCTATTACCAATAAATATTTATATGAATTTGATTTATACATTAAAATATAACATTACATAAACTTACCACGCTGGTATATGCCACACTGCTACCAAATGGTCTCACTGGCAATGGTATATCAAGAAAGGTATCTTCCCTAGATTTTTCAGTACCACATTCAAGACATTTAACATAGTCAATCATCTTTCCTAACAATATAAAAATCAAATTACAAACACCTTTCTAATATTCATACATACTTTCGATATATATACCTTCATAAAATCTATTTATCAAATCAGCTTGTTCTGTATTTTTAAATTTCTGTTCTAAAGCATCAAACATAACTCTACAAAGTTCTTGAATATCATGTTGTTGCCAAGCTTCTGTAGAATCCCAACCAAAACTTTTTGTTAATGCTGTAGTTTCCACTGCTGATTTTGTTGATGTCTATAAACATAAAAAATACTTATTTAAATACTTTTTTAACATTATAAATAATTATAAATTTTTACAATCGTATATTTGTAGTTTATGTGAACATTTATAAATATCATCAATACCTGTAAATTTAAAAATAACTTTTGTAGTTGGTATGGAATACTATTAGCTTCATCCTTCTCTGATCCATCTATGTATTCCCAATTGTACAATGCATTTCGAAACTCAGGAGTCATATATAATGCTTGCAATAGACTATTTAAATAACATGTCATTGCTTGATTGACCAAACCAACATAGCCTAGGAAAACATATTACAAAAAGTTAATAATAATGTAAATTGAAGTATTAAAACTTATACTAAATTATAATATAAAAAAGAATAATATACATATTACATACATGTCTCAGATTTAATACGATATTTAAAATCAAGATTATTATCTTCACCCCATACTGATGAATGATTAGGAGAGGGTGGCGGAGAATTATATGGAAACCAATGATGACGTCCCACTGGATTCACCGTAAGTGAAATAATCGTTGGATCCATAACTAATAATGTGTGCTTGTGTTCAATTGAAGATTCTCGATTAAAAGAAAAATCCACACCAACTTCTAACATTGTTTTATCTTTCTTTTCAGATAAATCAATCTAATAAGAATAAAACAACTTTAACTTGTACATGAATAAACCAGTAAATTATTGATAAGCAATTATATTAACAATAAAACAAAAAGAAATAATAACTACTAACCAGTTTTCCATCTGATATTAAATATAATTTAAAACTGTCTGGTTGTATCTGATAATGCTCTGCAATATAAAGATAAAGATCCTCACCACTGGTAAATTCATGTAATAGAACTTTGTCAGTATTACAGATCTTATTTCCAACTGTAGACAGGTTGCACTGAATCAAACATATTTGACCAGCTTTACAAACCATGGTCTGTAATAAAAAATGAAACAGAATATATAATATTTGAATCAAATATCTACTTAATACTAATATTTAATAAAAATCAGTTAAAATACAATGTAATAACTCAAACACATCCTATAAAAATTATGTAATTTAATATTATTTGAGCTTACACAACTTTAATTACTACCTACTTCTTAAGAAAGTATATTATTTTTTAACAAATATACATTGAATAAAGCACTTTGATATTGGTATGAAAATACTAAAATTCTAGTAAATTATTTATTTTTTACTTGTATTATTCTTAAAATATATCAAAATCATCAATCAATGAAAAAAGACTAATAATTATTACCATAAATGAATAAAAAATAAAGAGAAATCACTTTTAATTAACAAGTATAATATTTAGAAATATTGTTACAAACTGATCAGTAAATTTCAGACATATAAAATTGGCATTATGCCATACTAAAGGTAGAAAATGAGCGAGATCTACGCAACACAGTAAGATACTACTCTGCACAGTATGACACAGTAAGGAAAGCCTATAGAGCCTCCAGTTATATTTAGAATGTCTAAACGAAGACTTGGAAAATGGCTCTCTTCTCCGACAGAATTCCCCCCTCCTTTCTTCTTTCTTTCTCACTCTATTGCCATTTCCCTATTCTATATTTTTTGTTGTATAACTGCTAAATAAATGAAAGTGAGTTTATATTAAACAAAGTTGAAAAACTAAACTTAATTTACTAATAAAAAAAATTATGAAACTGAAATTGTATATTTTTTCTTAGTACAATAAGATATAAAAAACAGTCTATCTCATAAATATTCAGTACATTACTTTTAATACTTACTAGCAATATATATACGTTAGAGTCTAGTCCACGTATACCTCTTTATTGTTTCAATCTAAAAGATTCCAAGAAAATATAAAATTACAATTAACATTAATAAAATCACATAATTTTAAAATACAAGAAACTAACACTTTTAAATTGTAATGGTATATTGTATTAAATTATATTTCACCTATTACTACAGTCTTTGAAAGTAGCAATAAAAGTCATTTCTTTTTACATTTTTTATAAACACAGACAAGATGACCATTCTTTCATTTTATTTAAACAAACATGAATGTTCGTAAATCATTAATTGCAAATTTAAAGTCCGAATGTTGCTACTGACTTACACAAATAACGTATTAAATGTTGTTGTAACAGAACTTTCTTAATAAAAACAACACATACTATAAACAAGTCACAAAACGAAGAATCCACAAAATACAAGCACAGATAGATTTTCACTTTTACTGCTGACTGTTACAAGATTGAAAACGAAGAACGTATAGCGTGGTTCAAAATGTTTATGCGATGAAAAAGCGATTGGCTAGACAAACGAAAATTGAGTGCATAACACTCAGAAGATCGGAATGCGCTCTCGTGCCAGTACAACCGAGTTAGAACGAAGCGTTTCATTTCACGACGATCAACGAAATGTTGCTCGGTGATACATACAACTCTTGGACGATATTAGTAGCCTAATGAAAACGGAAACATTCAATTGATGCCACGCCAGTTTGTTAACCCGACACTAACAAGAATAAACGTAACGAAGGTCTTATGAAATGGCTGGCCAAATTTCATCCTGTTGGAGCTCACGTTTTAAAAGATTTACACTTGAATGATTCGCTTTTGAATTCGTTAATTATTCTAGGTTCTTTTATCACATGAATTCTAATCAGTGTACTTTTCTCGTACGTCAATATAGAAATTTTCGGTATAATACTTGACTTCTTACCGAAATCACTGAGAGACATGTGTAACGTTCACTTTACGCCATATTATCTACACAACGCAGTTTAGTGCTGCCATATAGTAATGCCAATCAAAAGTAACAAGCATGAAGAAGATTTAATATAGACTAAACACCCAATGTATTATTATGTTACTTGATTTGTAAAATTTGTAACCCTTTTAATATTTTTGTAGTACTTTTCATGTCATTGGTTTAGCATAGAATAAAGTTACAATGTTTTTAGCAACAGAAATTAAAATCTAATGTGAAAATAACATGTTTCAAAACTCAAGTTTAAAATATGAATATAATTAAAAGTAATTTTATAAGATCATACACATTTAAACTGTGTTAAAATGAACATAATTTGCTACACTTGTGAAAGATTGTAAATCGTAATATAATATTTTAGAATTCTATTTAAACTAATAATTCTTTACATTATTACCTTATTTATAAATTTAAATAATACATAGTTTTCTGGATTTTACACAAAGTTTACGTATATTATGATATTTTACAATAACTTACATATTTTTTGAAAATAAATTGATATTAAAAATAAATTGAAATTAAAATTTAGTTTTTCTTCATTTATTGCAATGTAAAATATGCTACTTACACTATGTTTAAAATTATTTAAATTTAAAGATGTGTTTGCACACACAAACGATACTAACATATTCACACAGAAATGGATACAAATTTTACACGCCAACTTAATTTACTTTGAACTGTCTTTTAATACCAATAATTTATTTTATATTTTTAATATTTAAAAAGAATTTGAAATCCAGGATTAATCACAAAAATTTTGAATCTAGTGCATATCTTTTAGTACTGCCTTCCAAAAAGTAATTTTTTGGATACATCAATTAACGAAACCTATGCCACAAGATAGTCATTATACAAAAATTTCTCATCATTTTATAATGTCCATTTAAAAGTGTCTATTAAAATAAATTTCATTACAAAAATTTCAGTTTTAGTTGAATATGAACGCAAATTTAAAATTCTATAATTTCTATAAAATGTTTTAAAGTTCTAAAATATGAAAAAAATATTCAAATAATTCAATCATTATTTATTGACATCAACATAAATATTTAATTGTGATAATTAGAAAATATTTTAAAAACGAAGTTACTGGTATTAGTTTCAATAGTTTTTGGAACGTATATGGAATTGTTGCGCGACTGTAGCGCTACTTTTATTGTAGCAACATCAGTGCGTACCAGTCTATGATATATCTGCGATGGTGTACAAGTCGCCATAGAACTCATAAAATTATTTGAAGTACTCGATGAATTTCGGGTGAGTTAACTAGTTAATTTTTGTCGATGTACCCGTAATTAAAACTAGTGTTTAATGTTTTATTTAAAAGTTCAAGTGATATTTACAAAAAGTCTTTCTCAGACATTGTTCCAAATGACCTTTTTATGAATATTATAGGATCAAACCGACAATTTTTTTTTATACATACAAAATGAAATATTCATTGATAATCTAGAAATATTATATACGAATTTCTTCTTTGAATGACTACAAGATTATATTATCAAATATTATTTTTATCTGGAATTATAACATTAGAATTAATATGCCGATTTACGAAATTGACAGTTCATGATAGTTGAAGTTAAATTGGTCTTTACTTTTTTTGTATTCAATAAATTGAATATCTCAATATAATGTTTTTGTATTGCAGGTATTCCAAAATTTTTTTTGCTTCCAATGAAGCCCGTTTTATGTAACAAATGACAGATGGATGAAACTGAGTTTTATAAATTCACTTCTACTTCCACTATATGATCAGACAATCAAGATAAGTATCATTTGTCTGGAATACTAACTACAATCAAGATGAACATTAACTCAATAGCTGATCTGTTTAATTTATTGGAATCTAACAAATTGGGGGAGGTAGAAGAAATAAAAAAAGTATTCCATGAACTTTTTTTATATAGTAAGTAAGGTTATGGATTTAAAAGTATAAAGTATGTACTAATATTTTTGTTTTAATAATGTTTAATATTTTTTAGCAAAAGACAATTGGCTGGTAAATGGACTTTTTGATTATTATCTGTCTACAAATTCCTTGAGAACTGTTGAAGTACTAGCTGGTATTCGTGATCCACATGATAAATATCTCTTAGATCGTTTGTCAGAAGCTCTTTCTAAAACTGGAAGTAACAGCCAAAGAATTCAGACCCTTACTTTGTTAGGTCACATTGCCCGTCGTCAACCAACTTGGTTGTACAAACTTGCCAGTCATACTTTATTTCGGGATTTACTTAAGTTACTTAAGGTAGAATTAAATTTTAACAAAATAAAAGTTAAGTTTGATAAATAACAGTTAATTAATTTAATTTTACAAATATCTTGATTTTAGGTGGAAGCAGATACATTATCTCTTATGAGTGCACTTCTGCTCTTGGTAATGTTATTACCAATATTACCTGCTGCTTTAGGGCCATACCTCTCAGAAATCTTTGAAGTGTTTGGTCGATTGGCCTCTTATTATCATCATCAGTCATTATCTGTATTTTCATCTCCAATGCATTTTACTTCAACAACAATGACAGGGACAATAGATAAAAATCATTTATATTTATTACATCTGCAAGTAAGTATTGATATATGTATGTATAAAAGTGAAAAAGGATAATTGTTATCTTTTGTATTTCTTATAGGTGGGACTATATAGCTTATTCCACAGATTATATGCTATGTACCCTTGCAACTTTATTTCATATTTGAAACAACAATATATTCAACGAGATCAATTGGCCACTTTTACTCATACAATTAGACCAATGTTAGATTCAGTGCGTATGCACCCATTACTTGTTACTGCATCTAAAGATACAGAGATTTCTGCTGCCAGGTATACTTTGAATAACAAAATGTAAAAATGAGAACATAGCCAAACATAGCCTGGCTCAACCTAACGAGCAGAGACCGCTGCTGTTTCGCCCCCCCCCCCCCCCCCCCCCCCCCCCCGCACACACACACATATATAATATCGTCTGATTTATTATTTTTTAGATGGAAGAAAATGGAACATCATGATGTTATGGCAGAATGCGGCCGTTTTACATTGGATAAATGTCGAGAAGAAGTATTTCATACTACAAATTCACGCTCAACGCCACCTTTAGGTTTGTAAGTTTTACAATAAAATATTATATAAGTAGGAATATAGTTATACTAGCAATCTATTTTCTAGATTACTCTTCTGTGTGTACTCCAATAAACATTAGGGGAGGAATAGCATCATCAGAAATCAGTAATAGTGAAGATGATACATTTTGGTCACCGAGTATGGCAGTACCACCACATAGTCCTCAGTTTCCAGTCACATCTCATGAACAACGATCTGCTCCTTCAACACCTAATAACAACAGAAGTGGTACTTCACCCCCAGAAGCAGCAGTTGAAGCCACTCCTGAAACAACGCCAGTTAAGGTATGTTTAAGCATTTCCAAAATTAAGAAAAGTTAATTAAAATAATGCTTAAAATTTTATATATAGGATTTAAGAAAGTTATCAACAAGGCAAATACCTACTGGTTCTGCTGCAGTTCGTGCTCTTACTGCATTTGGTAATGGTACAATAGGACCAAGTTCGCGACCATCTACACCGATCCCCTTAAATCCGTCTGTATCTGGTTCCATAATTGGAAGTGGAGATGCAAATAATGCACATGGATTTTTTTCGCACAAGTTAACTAAAATTATCACAGATAGACAAACTGTCACCCAACAAAAGTCACTCGTCACCACAGATGAAGATGGAAGATTTTCTGAAATAGACATGCATCAAAATGGAAAAAACGATTCTTGGCAAGAAGATCAAGAGGTTCTGTGTTTTATGTACTTTTGTATATAAAAATATCATATATTAACAAATATCAGTTGACTTGTTTCTATAGTATTGTGTTGTATAGGTTTTAGAAATTGTAAGCTCTCAAACTGCTGAAAAATACGAAAGTTCAAAAGACGTTGAACAACAAGAACATCAGCATGAAAAAATACAACATACTTTTGCAGATTTATCTCAAAAAGTTTATCAGTTACGTTTATGTTCACAAAGTCAAGTTTCAACGCAACATTTGGATTTGAACTCTCTTTACAAAGTAAGAATAATATGTATTCGGTAACTATTATGAAAAAAAAAGAAAAAAAAAATCGGAATTTCAACAAGATAGAAATCTATGTACATTTACAGATTCGAAAAAGCAAATCTTGCCCTGATATAAAAATTCCAAAACAAATTGGTAATGGCAAAACAGACCCATTAAAAATAATAGGGACAAAAAAATTAGAAGAAACAGGAACACAAACATTTAACTTGCTTCCATATGAATATTTATTGCTAGGAATTTTGGATCAAAAAAGTCAAATGAATATGCAAAGACGTTCCGTACAAGATACCGAATTTAGAGTGTCACCAACTACAATGCTTGATCAATATGTTGAAGCTTGCACTCATTCTGGTGACAAAATGAGTTAGTACAAAATAAAACTCAGTAACAAATCTTATTTCAAATTAATAGAAATTTGAGTAAAGTATCTTTTTTCGAAGGGACTAACGCAATTAAACAGAAACAAAGAAAAGAAAATGATGTAGAAGATGAAGTAGGAGAAGAAGATACTTTTGATGTCGAATGTGCGAGTCAGTTGTTACAGCTTATGCAAATGCAACTACAGTTCGAACGACAGCGTAGAGAAGTTCACGCTGAACGTAATCGAAGGCTTCTTGGCAAATTGAGGGATTCGCGTGCGTTAGAAGAACATAATTATGCTTTGGTCAGTTACTCGAAATAAAATTTGGTGGCATTTCTAATTTTAGTTATTGTTAAATACAAAATTCTTGTCACATAGACTGATCGTTTGAAACTCATGGAAAAAGAAGTAGAGGGCTTAAAAACTGAATTAGAACGTAACAAGAGAGAAACTTGTCAAGCTGAAGACCAATACAAAGAAACATTGCATCACTGGCAAGCTAAGGTAATATCAAAAAAAATTTTATTGATTGTATTGTTAATAAAAATCTATAGTAACACTATTAATAACATACAGTGTGTAGAAGAACAACGACAGAACCAGATACTGAAGGATCGTCTCGAATCTGTTAAACTTGAATTAAAGAGTGAACAAAAAAAAGTTATAGATTGTGAGCAGCGAATTCGTTCCACAGAGGCTTCTCTATTCGATGCAGGTCATCAACTAAGAGTAGCTTTAAAAGCTGCAAATCGTAGTAAAGAATTAGAATGTACTCTTGATACTGTACAGAAAAAATTCCTTCTACTTGGAGAGGTAATATTTAAAAAATTTAAGTATATTCTTCATGATATATCAAATTAATTTCTGTATACCCATAGGCACAAGCTAAATTGCAAGAAAGTACTGGTGGTCTTTCACCAATGACTAAACAAGAAGTAACACAAATGCAGAAGTCATATGCAGAAGAATTAACTAGTAAATAAATTTCAATTACTTAAGAACAATTATAAAAATATATGTATATATATATATATATATATATATAT
>NW_016915373.1:432476-462572 GCF_001483705.2 Eufriesea mexicana | reverse complement strand
ATATATATATATATATATATATATTGATGTTTATGCAGATTTACGGCGACAATTGGAATCGCGTACATCTCTTGTAGAAGCCTTAAAAATACGTTTAAGTGAATTAGAAAATAAAGAAGCACGAAAAGAAGCGCAACTTGTAGAATTACAACGACTTTTACAAGAAACAAAAGATCAACACGAAGCTGAATTGGAAGCCGTCGAATCAAAGTATAAAGCACAAGCTGAAATTAACCTCTTTTTTGAGGGTCGTATACTTGAACTTCATGGAACTCTAGAGGCAGCAACTTGCAGTAATACAACTGTAAACAATTTAGCTTCTTCAGCATCGCCTAAAGAAAGATCGCCTCCATTATCGGCTAGTTTAGCTTCTTCCAGTGAGGGAAGTCTTGCCTTTATTCATTCAGGTACTGGAATTATAATGAATGACTGTTGTGATACTGCAGGCGAAATTCCTAATCTTCAAGCTATCGTCGAACCCGTGCCAAGCCAGGCTACTTCACCATCTCGTCAAAATCAACAAATACGGAATCCGAAACAAGACTAACGTTACGCAAATTTGACCACCGAGTCTTTTCGCATACAGCTATTCTGTTTTGCACGCGTGCAACTGTTATCCAGTGACGTGGTATTAAATCAGAAGAAAGTTATTTGTAGCTTTTTATCAACATATTATGCGGAATTCATAAAAATATTATTATCGCGTGATTTCGATAAATAATTGAAAATACACTGGTAATTAATAAAATTACTAGCATGATATAATTTCACTCTTAAGAAATGAATTCACAATGAATAAATGGTTGAGATATTTTGTGAGCAATTTTATGTCTCAACTAAACACATCCTTATATTACTTCCCTTCAATATCTGATGGTGACTTATACTTATTTTTATTTATACATTTTGTTTTATAAATTATAAATTTTATCAGTGAAATTAGGAAAAGAATTATTTTGTTCTAAAACAGATTAATATATTATTGAACATGATAAGATTTACAGTTACTATATAATACTGAATAATCGATATCTATCTATAAAACATTGTGAAGAATGACATAAAGATGAGTCACAAATATGTTAAGAATTAAATTATTCAATAATCATACAAAGAATATACTTTCTGCTATGTTCAATTGAAACCGCCATATCTAAGTAAACAAGCAATGAATATATCAAATTTTTAAAACAGAAACCACTGCTTTTTTATTTTATTAATAAGTCTGTAATTCGCGACTCATAGTCATAAGAATTGCATCATCTGGATTAGCATAATTCGCCAAGTCTGGAAAAAATGAACGAAAAAGAAAAAGATATTTTTTTAATTAAAAGAAGTATTATAATACTCAAAATTATTTTAGTTACTATTTTTATGTATCCATATAATCCTTACTCACGATTATGGCCTGTATGTATCGGCGATGTTTTAAATTTTCGTAGTAACAATTGAAAAAGCCAGAAACAACTTAACCATAATAATGCACCTACTGAAAATACTCTTAGCATTGTAACACAGCCATATGTATCTATTAACCATCCACATATTAAACTACCGGTTGATACTCCTGAAAATGATTATTAGTATACAAACACTAATTGTCTAAAATAATTTAGTTTCTATAATTACATTATTCTTGCTAACCAATTCCTTCGAATATAGCGCCAATAAATCCTTGGATGGTACCTTTGGTACCAGGTGGTGTTACTTTATCTCCATATGATACCATTGTAGGCCAGCAAAGACCTAAGGAGGGTCCATGAAGTATTTCAATAATTAAAAACCACCATGGATTTGATATAGTACTGTACACCATAAATCTACAAAAATGGAACAATTAGTACAGAATAAAATGACATATTTAGAAGGAATTTTATTATTTACCTAATTGCATAAATCAATAAAACTAAACTCATAACATTTACATGGCCTAATTTTCGTAATATATTTCCTGAGATGAAATTAAATGGTAGTTCTCCTAAAAAGCTCTGTACCCCAGTTAAAAGGCCTTGTAAAGTTTTCAACCATTTTATTTGAGAACTATTTGCTAAATCTTCAGTGTACCAAAATAGAAAATTCCATACTACACTAGTACACATTCCAGCACCTATGCACCACCATCCAAATGCCAATATATTACTCTTCCTAAGGATGCTGAATAGTTCCCACAATGTTGAAGGTTCATCCTCAGAGTATTCTGGATTTTTCTGTAATGATACTGCTTTCTCCCATTACCTGGCAATTTTTTATTCTTTTGATAAGTAAGAAGTATTAGACTTCTGTACTCTCTAAACTCTTATTTATTCATAACATTATAAATATTAAAAATATTGTACCTTTCTTAATGTTGCAGACACAATAATGTCGAAAATCATAATAATTAACATCATATAAAATATACAGGTATAGTCTTTTTGAAGCTTTCCTTCGCTAAATACATCTACCATGTATCCTGCACTTATTCCAAAAATACCAAAACCAATGCTACTCCACATCTTTTGTTTTCCATATTCCTTCCTTCTTTCATTTCCTGTAAATATAAGTAGAAAGATACTAGATATTGGCTTAATATGCATGATACCAACCAAGCAGATTAAAACATATAGCATCAGCTATGCTAACAACAACTGCCATTCCAATCCAACTTATTGTAGTTGCCCACAAAAATGAATGAAACTGGTATGTTGAATTCTGTGTAGAATTTTGGAAATCACCAATTTCATGTAAAAGTTGATTAAAGGTTGGACTATCATAACATGTAGCTGTACATGATGTCCTCACATGACTTTCACAAACTGGTTTATATGGTTTATTATCTGAGAATCTGGCAGTAAAAATACGTACGTACATGCATTTATTCATCTGAAAAATGAAAAGTTTGGCTACATTTCTTTCAAACAGATGCAGAAAATTATATATAAAACATCATACATAAGAGTCATGAAACATGTCAAATGTTAAGGTAAAGTCAAATGTATCTGAATCCAAAATAGAACTTGAATTGACTAAGTCACAAAATTGAAATGCTTTCCAATATACACACATTTGTGTATAAATTTCTTTTGAAGCTTTACATGATACCTAAAATATAAATTCAATATAAATTATAAATTAGATTTATATCTAGTATATTAAAATAACATATCTTAGATAATATAATTACATAACTCTTTACCTGACATGATACATTTAAATGAGTGGTTTCTGTTATCACATTATGTATAACATTATCAGAAAATCCATGTTTTGAACACATTTCTAAAGATGCATCACCATTACAAGTAAGATTAACGTTTGCATTATTATCTATCTCAGGTATAAAATATATTGTGAACATAGCAATTGTAACTACAATTTGAAATATTAGTAATAACATTTTATGAATTTTAAATTTGTCAGCTAATATACCAAATAAAGGTTTTGTTACTAAACCAGAAATTGGTAATATTGTATATATTGTGCCCACCAAAAGACCAGAAAAGCCTAATTGTTTTGCAATTGTCGGTAAAAATGGCACTACTGGTCCAGTAGCTGAAAAGTAAAACAAATGAGTATACATAATATTATCTAAAATACAATAGAATATAAAAATTTTAATGTAATCTATTTACCTGCATTAAATAAAAAATAATGTGCTTTTATAGGTAGCAATTCCTTATTTATATTTCCAAACATTTTGAAAATAGATATTTGTACTACCAGTAAGTTAAAAATTGCTATCTGCAAATGATATAAATTTTTAAAGATATATTTCATTTTTGTATTTTATTAAGAATATAATAAAATATAAAAATAACTCAAATACTTTTTTTGAACTTAGAATTCAAAAAATAAAAATAAAAATTTTAGCTTAATCACGTATAATTAACAAAAAATATATTGAAATACTTTATTTAATAACAAAACCTACACTAATAATTAACTTTAAAATCTAGTAATAAATTTATAATAAAAAGTTTTCAAATTATTTATTACCAATAGTCTATAATTTTCCTCTGCATGTGCACTTGACTCAGAAACACACTGCCACTACCATCAACTAAAAACATAAATTCCACTTGCTGAATCTGCAATTTGCATCATCTAAATCACGAAATGTAGATATCAAAGAGCTGAAACTCGTAGATATCATATTCGTATTTTCGTGTATTATATTACATACTGTGCACATTTCAAGAGGTTAAATATTCTATAATTATGATTTTATGAACTTGACGTGTATAATTATAGAAATTCTTACATATCACAATTAATATCTTATTATTTTCTATTGTATATATTTTATAACGATAATTAATAAGAATTTATCTTAAATTTCGATAAAAGGACATATGTTAGGAAACAAATATTTGCTGTAGTATCGATCACATCAAGCTATCATTATTAGGTTTTACATCAAAAACAAAACTTTTATTAATGGCGTAAGAACTTTAATAAGTACGATTAAATCATTAATACGCCACTTTACATTAATTACTGCACAGCAGTCAAAAGATATGACACGTGGCATACAGTTATGTAACTACCTTTATTTAATCAAAAATATTGCATGTCAATAGTTTATAATTTTTGAAAATCACAAGTTTTAGATTTTAGTAAATATATTATACGTATTTCATATAGAATATAGGTACCGAACACATTGTTGATATACAGTTTAAATATTTTGAAGCTCTTTTAAAAATATATATAATGAAAATTAAATATAAATTAAGAGATAAATTAAAGAAATCATTATATTTAAAAGTGTCGAAGACAAATTTGTAACAAACTGTGCTTTAATCTGTTATCGATACATTTACAATATACATTTACAATATATATGTATATATTTATAAGTTTTAATATACCGCTTCCTTTTATTTTTTAGCAATAAGGTGGGTTAATGTATGATTGCGGTGTATTACATTTTATTCTGTCCTCATCCATGAGATACGACGCACACTCATACACACGATGCACACACATCTTTCATTCTCGTTTATGTTCCTACAATTTCCCGTTATTTTTTTTTTCCTTTTAATCTACCGCGGACGATTCTACAAGGTCTTTGACTTTGCAGATCTTTCTTTACATCGAGCACATCGTCTATGAAGGATATGTATTTTATATACAAAGAAACAAATTTCTAGCTTACGCACTAACGAATCTATATACTCTACATAAGATACACCAGCAACAGTGCGCTTGATATTATACAGAAATCTTTTGAAAATCAGTCACGTATACCTCGAGATTTTTTGCATGTATAGTAGCTTTCTATCGAACACAAAAAGGAGGAAACAACGTATTTTCCACGGGCAAGAGAATTACGAGCACAATCATGAATGGATCGTCATTTTCTTCGTGTTAAAAAATCGAATATTGCATAAACCACATTTCGATAGATCGAGAAAGAAAAAGGGACGCCAGTAAGAGCACAACAAATAGAGGAACTTTTGATAGAAGATTACTTCCGGCACTAGCGACTGAACTTACGTCTAAGTTGTCGACTAGTTATTAGAAAAAGCTATCAAAAATTCCTACATAAAGTAGGCTTATCCTTTATGTACATATGACTACATAATAAATTACCTATTGAAGGTAAACTTTTCTTTCTGATATATCGTGTAAAAATGTAAAAGGTTTGTATGGACTTGATAAAAAAGGAAACAAATGCGAACAACGGGAAAGTCAAGCCGGTGGAAAGACTGATATCCTGATTTCAAAGAGAGCTTTTAAAAATCATTATTCGATAGTCAATCAGTAAAACAATATTTATATAAAAAAAAAGAAAAAGTATAGAGAAAATAAACGATCAAATATCTTTCATCGCGCTGTTTTTACTGTTTGACATTTATGATGAGTTTGTAGTGCATCGACTATCTCAAAAAACATCGTCATCAGAACATTCTTCCATCTTTTTTATTATAGTACCGAGATTTTTCTTACATTAGAAAAGAAAAAAAGAGAAAAAAGAAAAAAAAATGATAAGAAAGATTAAAAAATAAAACAAATATCTAAAAAACTATCTTGCGTCTATTAACGAAAAATAAATAAATCGCTTGACTCAACAAAAATTAAGCAATTCTCTATGATCTTATAATACAGTACGAACTCCACATCTCTAGTCAAATTGATTAAATGAGAAAAACATCGGTACCATTTCTTTTTCTCAAAAGAAGAAGGTTGTGATTATAGTTGCACAATGAGATAAAGTCAGATGAAACAATATTTACAACCGTGAAGAGAATTCTACAATATGTCAATAAGATTTTTTCACATCTCTATCTGATAACGAACAAAACATTATTTCACAATTAATGTAACTCAATGGGTAAAAAAGAGAACTATTACCACCGTTATCTCTTGTTTCAAATACCATTTCCTCCAGCTTTTCAAAGAAACGGTATATTCACCGAAATGTATATAAACGTTCCAAAACGTCCGTTATAAAGATTTTAACGGCTAAAGCCAGGACGGTCGATGATGATGAGGCGGAGATTGAAGTGCATACAGGGAATGAATGTACTGCTGATAAGCGGTCGGGTCCATTGTTAAATTTGGGCCGTGTGGCGTGACATAAGCCGGCACTGGAGGTCCATAAGCTGCTGATCTTTGAGCAGAATGGAGGAAAGGATGAGGAGGATAGTTCCTCGGAGGTTGATTATTAAGCTTGTTACAGGCTTGTTGTGTAGCGTCCGTGACCGGTGGAACTTGTTGTTGTTGTTGTTGCTGCTGCTGTCTGAGCGCCATACTATAATAGCTATTTGGATTTCGAAATTCGTCCAAAAAGGCAAATGCTGCCGCAGCAGCAGTTGCGTCTTTATCATAGAAAGGAGAACTAGTCGTGGTGCTAGTTGAAGCAGCAAAGTTGAAGGCACTCCCAGCTGGTGAGACCATACTGGTATTCTTCAGACCGATCGAATCCGGAGACGTTCCCGTGTATTGTGGGAAACCAGGTATGCCTGTACCAGATTGTGGTTCTGTGCTAACTGTTGATGAAACGCTCGCCACGTTTTGTTGCTCCTGTTGTTGCTGTTTACTCTTTCTGCTCTTCTTTGTTTTTACAGGCGTGGACGTTGAACTAGTAGACACCTCCCCCCCTCTACGAGATGACATCGACAGGATACCTTGTGTATTCTTCGCGGCTGCTGTCTGTAAACTTTGAAGTAAATTCAAATCTAGTTCCGCGGCACCAGGAGCTGGACTACGTGCGTACGTCAAATGCTCCGGTTTCGTTGGTGGTGGTCGGGGGATGGTCAACAATTGTTGCTCCTTACCCGTACGACCTACTAAACCTAGACCTAGACGAGCATACGCTGGATTTGTTGTCACGGAGTCAGCCAAGTTTCCAACGAATGCAGTATCGAATTGACTAGCTGAAACTGCTTCCGGTTGAGGTAACGCCATTATAGGATCGAAACCAAATTGCTCTTGGCCCGTTCTTGCCGTAGTTTCCTGTGTCAAACTACGAGACGCCTCTGTCGATGATTCATTGTAAATCCGTTTCTTTACCGGAGGCAAATTACTGGTTGAACTATTTGTTGTTCCGCTATTAGTTGCAGCCTTTGTACTGGCATCAAAATAATGCGGACTGGGATATACAGGTCTGGAATTTGGCATCGGATAACCGGATGATTGGAAACCACTAGGATAAAGAGATTCATGTGCTGTTAAATTTTGCTGGAATGCTAAGATTTGAGATTGATCTTGTGTAGAGAGTTGCTCACTAGTACTAGAAGCTTTACCAAGAAATGCTCGTTGCTGAGTGTACTTCTGAGCGTTTAGAGAATTGCTGAGATCGGTAAAGCTAGGACGCTCTTGAGATGATTGCTGTTGTTGCTGCGATTGTTCCTGACCGCCGTGTCTCGAGACTGATCTCTGAAGATCGATGTTATAATTATTCCCAAATGTTGATGAATATTGATTCGGTGATTGATAGATTTGATGATTCGTATTTAGATTCAACGAAGTTGCCTCCGATGGTACAGTAAAATTCCTCTGTTGTTCTGCACTCGGAGGTTTCTCTGTGTTACTAGGTTTCAAATAATCTGTCCGATGTTCTGCGTCATTTATCGTTGATGATGCCGGAGACTGAATATAAGAATGGTTTTGCTTGTACGCGTGGGAATAATTCGAAGGTGTTGACGCAACCTGTGGATATTCTTCTGTGTTTTTCGACTGTGGTTGTGGCTGTAGATTGTAGTTTGTACTTTGTTGCGGAGACGGTTGTGAGTAACTCGAAGGCTGCTGCGAAGACTGTGACGTCTGTGATGAGCACACGGATTTCTGTTGAGGTGACGGTTGAGAATAGGTGCGGTTTTGCTGAGGCGATGGTGCAGGCTGAGAATAACTGTGGGATTGTTGAGAAGATGGTGAAGGCTGGGAATAGGTACGAGATTGTTGTGGTGACGGAGATGGCTGCGAATAATTACGAGACTGTTGAGGCGATGGTGAAGGTTGAGAGTAATTACCTGGTGGCGCTTGCTGGGGAGACATTTGCGAATAGTTTTGTGGAGTTTGAGGTGAGTGTATCGAATGTGAGTAATTGGCAGGTTGTTGGGGAGAAGGTTGAGAATACTTAACAGGTTGCTGTGGTGATGACTGAGAATATGATACATTTTGTGGAGAAGGTTGCGAATATGAAGGTGGTGCTTGTGGAGAATGTTGAGGAAATGATTGAATTTGTTGAGGTGATGGTTGAGAATAATTTCGTGGTTGCGGCGATGACTGGGAATAGCCTGCTGTAAGAGGTTGAGGTGAAGATTGTGCATAAGTGGCAGAGTGGGTCTGGGGAGAAGGATGTGAAAAATTTGATGGTTGAGATTGTTGAGGATACACCGGAGGTGGCTGTGGTGATGGTTGAGAATAATTGGAAGGTGGTTGAGGTGATGGTTGAGAATAATTGGAAGGTGGTTGAGGTGATGGTTGAGAATAATTAGAAGGTGGTTGAGGTGATGGTTGAGAATAATTAGAAGGTGGTTGAGGCGATGGTTGAGAATAATTGGAAGGTGGTTGTGGTGATGGTTGAGAATAATTAGAAGGTGGTTGAGGTGATGGTTGAGAATAATTAGAAGGTGGTTGAGGTGATGGTTGAGAATAATTTGATGGCGGTTGAGGAGATAACTGGGAATATCCAGACGACTGTTGTGGTGATTGTGCATATGGAGAATGTTGCTGTTGTGGAGACGGTTGAGAATAAGTCGGCGGTGCTTGAGGAGAGGCCTGAGAAAAAGGTGAATGTGGCTGCTGAGGTGAAGATTGTGAATAATTAGTAGCTTGGGGAGATGGCTGGGAATAATTGGCAGCGTTTTGTTGCGGAGAAAGTTGTGAATATTTTGGAGTTGGAGGTTGTTGAGGAGATGGTTGCGAGTAATTCGTTGATGGTGGCTGGGGCGAAGGTTGAGGGTATACCTGTTGTATGGATTGCGGTGAATGCTGTGAATAAACCGGGGATTGACTCTGATTAGAAGGTTGCAATTGTTGATTGTATGATTCATTTTGTGTTGAATTTTGAGAAAAATTTGTCTGTGGCGATTGTTGGGGAAATGTAGGTGACAATTGATGATACATCTCCCCAGAATTTTCCTGCGGTGATTTTTGAAATGTTTGATGTGTTTGTGAGGTCGTTATTTGAGAATAAAGAGGCGCCTGTTCATATGATGATGATGGATAAGCTGGAGACAAAGGATGATTTTGTGGTGATGGAGTGGGAGGTAATTGAGCACTGTATCTTGGAGGCGTCGCATAATATGGACTATTGTAAGGGCTACTTCCCGTCGATAAAGCATCCTGATAAAACCCAGCTCCTCTAATTTGTGGTTCAACTGAGGCCATTATAGGTTGTCCTTGTGGAGATCGACCCGAGCGCCCAGGTGGTGATTCTTGAGAGAAACTCGAAACAGATTCACTTACACTACTACCACCAGTACTCATTCTTCTTTGTCTACCACAAAACACTTCCTGCAATTCACCATCCTTTTTAGTTGTACCATCCTCCGATTCTTCATCTTTCTTTTTCGACTTTGGCGCTCCAAACGCTTTGAACCAAGCACTTAAATTTGGTGTCACAGTTTTAGGCTTCTGAGTATCCTTTGTGCTACACTGATTATCTTTAGATTCTTCTACAATCGCAGGTATTTGTGTCGTTGTTACCTCGGATGTTTTTTCTTCTTTAAGACTAGAAATCGGGATTGCAGGAAGAGTGTTGTGGTCTTCCTCTTCATCATCATTCGAAAAATTAGGATTGGGCGAGGAAACTAAACTTTTACAAATTAACTGTATGGAATCTACATTTTTCAAAACAGTTCCTAAACTAAGTTTTGGTTCTTCGTCCGTATTTTTGTTCGTTTGATCATTGTCACTGGTCAGTTGCACCATCGTCTCAGTGGTATTAATATTAGATAAATTCAATGGTTTCTTTAGAAGCAAATTTCCCTTACTTTTTCCAGGTTGTAAACGATCTATTGTACGTTGAATCTTTTTTGGTCTGCTAGGTCCATGAGGACCAAAAATTTTAATAGAACTTGGTCGTTTCCTTGGTGCTTCTACTTTTAAGCTTGAACGGCCAGATTCAACGGATGAAGAATGAAATATTGGCGAATCACTTCCTGAAGAAAATTCAGAGAGTCTTGGTGCGTCATCTAACCATTTATTGATGTCCTATTCGGGAATAAAAAAAATAAAGTGCAATTATATGTAAAATATTGTTATGTCTATCTATATTATGTAAATGTGAAACATAAAGCATTCTTACATGTAGTGTTTGCTCTGTTGCTTGATTTAGTGCTTGTATAGAACTTTCTTCTTTTCCAAATCCTTTGGTATGCTTCGACTGGGATACTTTTATTTTTTTAGTCTCAATAACTTCTTGATCTTCAGTTCTGTCAGAATCTTCCGTGGTAGGAACTTTTTCTTCTTTTATTCCTTTTTTTAACTTTGGTCGTTTTGCGTTAGCTTTATCGCTGTCATGAAAGGTACTACCATTTGAAGGCACTTTTTTTGAATACATATTATGAAGGTCGCTCTTTCTTGTTTTCTTTTGTTTGTCTTTCTCATTTTTTAATTTCTCGTCTCGTCGCCTCTCGCTTATTTTATCCTTTAAACCATCCAATGATTCTATATCTTTATCATCTATAAATGCAGGAATTTTCTTAGACGTATGCGTTTCCTTCGAATCTATATCACTTTCTAGATTTAAATCTTTGGAATCTATTTCACTTGATATTTCTCCGTTTTTAAGTTCATCGATTTTCTGTTTTGATTTTTTCTCTTTATCCTTAGCACGGCCTTTCTCAGACTTCTCGTCAGATTTTATTATTTTCAACCCAACCTTTTCCTTTTTCCGATTTTTTTTAACTTTAATATGCTGAATCTTTTCTTTGTTCTCTACTACTGTCTCGGCTTCGTGAGATTCAATTTTCTTCACTTTATTCTTCTTTGCATTATCTGTAAATATTTCGGTTTCCTCAAGTTCCTTCTTTTCAATTTTCCTTTTACTTTTTGCGACGACTAGGGGTTCGTAATCTTCCTCGAAGTCCTCTTTTCTCTTCTTATTTTCTTTCGATTCTTTTATCGGCCGCACATTTTCCATCTCCTTTTTCTGTTGATGACGTTCCTTATTAATCTTTTTATCTATCTTCTTAAACTCTTCTGATTCTTTGGATGTCAGCTTTTTGGTTTTTAATAATAAATTATTCCCATCAACATGTTTTCTTCTTTTCGATGTTATAATACTCGATTCAGACATTGCATCTTCACTCTCTTGCTCTTCCTGTTCTTCTTCATTTGCAGATTCTTCATCTTTTACTCTTTTACTTTTTTTCTTACCCCTCTTTCTCTTCGGTAGTTTATAATTTTTTCCACGTTTTTCTTCTTCATCGTTCTTATCATTTGTTTTAGATTTTCCTTTACTTTCAGATTTATATGATTTAGATTTTTTCGGACGTTTTCTATTTTGATGAGGCGATGAAATGCGAGGACATGATGGAGATGCAGGTGTAGCAAGAAATGATTTTGGTGATGAAGGATCCTCATCGCTAGATGTTTCTGATTCCAAATAACGATTTACTGCTTTATTAAAGGCTTCTTTAAGATTAAATGCCATTTCCGTGTATTCTATAATAAGAAAACAGATATTTAGATTTGAAAATAATTATTTCCATTATACAACGTATCTCATTAAAATTAAAAAGTAACACTAACCATTATCAGAACCATTATATTGTCTACAGTTATCTACTATGAGTCGAAAATCACGTTTGAATTCACTTAAATTTTTATATAAGCCATTTTCAAGCTTTTCTTCCATTGTACTAAGATCCATGGGTTTTCGAACGACGCTATAATATCTGTGTGAAGCAACAATAATACTATTCGCAATTTAAAAACATTTAAATATATATGTAGAGTTATAATATCATACCTTGGGGCATATTCTTCATCCACAGGGTCAATGAATGGCCAGGCATCCACATGGTCTTTAAGACTTTCAAGAACTTTATGCATTCCAACACGACGTTCTTCTTCTTCAATTCCAAAGGAGTAACCATATTTATATCCATAATTTGAAGATACATAATGTCCATCGCTATTACTTCCAATGCCTTTCTTTTTTTCTAACCCTTCCACTTCATCCCTAGTATGAATTACAATCTGTCCAACAGCTGAAGCCAACGAATTATTAGTTTGCCGTCCTTTCTTTTGAACTGGCGGTGAAGGCAAGGGTGGAGGTGTTTCCTCTTTAACATAAACATTCTTTGAATTCTGAGTCCCCTTTTTACTCCCTTTATTTGTTTTAGTTTTAATCTTCGATCTAACCATGACTGTTTCCATCTGTGTCGTGGGTTCGTGACTTCGAAGTACACGCGAACTATTACGTTGTAACAATTTGCGTCTTTGTTGTTTCTCTTTTAAATCAAAAAGTTTTGGTATTTCGGGCATAAAGTCCTCGGATAGAGTACGGTAAAGTTTACGTTCGGTATCGTACTCCTAAGTATTATAATAACATCGTTAGCAGTCTCTAAGGAATAAAATAATTAACTCGTTTAATAGGACAATTACCGAATCACGAAATTTTTCAACTAGACGACTCCAATCCTGCTGAGTAAAGCAGACAACCTGCCAAACACTTTCTTTTCGTTCCCCGTGTATTAAACTGTCTTCCTTCTTCTCCTCCTCTTCCTCTTCCTCCTTCGCCACTCTGTTTCGTCGTCTTTTACGCTTTTTATCCCTAGGTTTACTTTTCTGTTTGCGTGAGATGCTGTTAGAAGTATCAATATAGTCCTCCCTATATAATCGAGTGCCGTAAAAGTACCAATAGGCAGAATTCTTACGATCATGTCCTAAAGGTTCGACTCGCAGACTATCCGAGTCCAAATTATTTAACGATTGCTCCTAAAAATTATAAATGGAAATATTAATTTTTTTTATCAATTTTTACACATTAAATTTCTTTTTAAACGTTTTCTTAAATACATACCACGTCTTCGGCGTCAAGCCTGAAGTCACAGAGAGCACGTAGAATTTCTACTTTTTGACGAAGTGGTAATAATTCAAAATCTACATCTGTGTTAAAAGGATTCTCACATTTATATTCCTACAAAGGAAATAAAGAATTAATTATTTTCAATAATACCTAAAGATATGTGTATATGAAATATATGAAAATAATTAATTTACCTGACATTTCTTTCGAAAAAGTCTACGAAGAAACATCTGATAGTTAAAGGTAGAGATGTCATTGCGAGTATCATTTGGTAAACAACCTTCAAGTAACCTGACTATTAACTCCTGTACTAAACGTCCCTCAGTTCCACCATCCGTTAATAAAGCTTCTTCTAAGTCCTAAAATAATGTATAATTAATGTGTGTAAATAATTCAAAAAGAAATTGGTGCATTTATGACGAAAGAATGCAAAAGCCTTTAGTAACATAAAGCTGAAGCATGGTCTATTTAATTTCCTGGAAGCTGAAGCAATACTAACAAGTTTCATATACAATGCCTACTCATACGAGTCAGCATTTAGGTAGGTACCTCAATATCAAAGTCCAGAAGATTGAAGGCAGCCCTAAATAATGAGCAGAAGTGTGCTATACTTGGCACCTCCCACCACGATTGAATGTCTAAAAAAATAAAGGAACAATTGAGAGTTCCTTCATATTATGTTTCTTTGATCTCTGGAAAGCTTCTTTTTTCATTTTCCTTCCATCTTTCTTCTTTTTTTCTTTCTTTATTTTTTATGCTCAGGGTATTTCAACAATCCAAAAACTTTACTGATAAAACTAAATGTATACATATGAACATTAATATGACTATGTAATTAAATCTACTCATATGTATGTATTGCGTGTGCGCGCGCGAGCGCACAAAATATTTTTCAAACATTACTATGTAATAGAATTTATTATTTTATACATATTTTACTTACTTTAAAATATTAACAATATATATTTTATTACAAATTTCTTTATTTTATTATAAATTACGTTTTCACAAAACATCAATTTCCATTTTATATCATTTATATTGTTATTTTTAAATTATATAAATATTTTATCGATAATTTCATTATTGAAGTTTTCTTTTTTGATATTTGTTATTAAATATTTAAAAAAATTTATTTGTTAGTGACAATAAAATAACCAATAAGAAAATATGACATTGAACTAATGTTTTAAATTAATAAGTACATTCAATTTTTATTTTTAAGAGTAACTTATGACATATGCATAACACAATATACAACAATATTTTCATAAACAATTACAAATGATGTATTCAGTAAATTTTAAATAACGTTATTTTTTTTAACAATAGCAATTACTAGTTTCTACTTTCTGTTTGACTCAAAAATTTCGTTAATTTGCTACAAAATAACAAAGCTACCACCAACTGATTGTTCATAAAAAGAGCTATATTTCAAGGAAAAAGAAAGTTTTGTAAAGCTTTCCAAAGTATGATAGAGCAAAACGCTTTCAACAATAATACTAATCACAAATACAAATATAAATGCGACGGTGCAATGATACCCTATGTAGAATGTAACACAATAGGGAAAAAAACAATGAAAATGATTCTGTTGCTAAACTTGGGGTCATTGACAAGGGCTCTCAATTGTAAGAATCGATCTTCCTAGTGGTACGGTATTATAATTAAGGAAAGTAAAAAAATCTATAAGATATGTAATCATATTTCTTTTCCTTCATGGCAAAAGGAGATGAAAGCTCACCTAGGATTCCGATGAAAGTGGGAAACATAACCCGTCCTGTGGCGGGCAAACCGGGCGAATCACGTCAGGGCGGATAGAGATTGTTGAAAACACCACGGTGAATCGTGTGCTGTCGTATTCTTGTTTTTAGATGTAATTTCAAAGGATGAAGATAACAAAATCCAGAAGATACGTATGATGATAGCCTAGCAAAACACTTTCGTTCAACAGAACCAATAGCTTTTAAAATACCGGAATGCACATCAGAGGGCTATGACACCCATAGTCTTTATAGAGACAAAAGAGCGGGCAATCGCAATTCCACATAGCTCGTCCCGCCGCTAGCAAACAGATCCAAATAGTGAAGTACATTCGTCCACTGGCAGTTCCCAAGGAACAGCTACCGTCGATTTATTTTGGCACAACACTGTACGGGTTGCCAGCTATGCGCGCGACACTTGCAACCATTCTAATCGAGTAACACTTCAGTCTCAAAACAACCACCAGCTTCTTCACCGATAAACTGCACACTCGTTTGACGCAACCACATCAACGTAAACGACAATCGTCTACCATCTATGAATTTCCGTTCACCGCTAACAACGTTCCTCTAGATTTTAAAATTCGATTTCGTATATGCGTGTATATGTATACGTCGGTGATTCGACAAGGATAGTTTTCTGATACGCACTACGCGAACGAACGGGTGCGGACTGTGCAGTAGCAACTGCAACTGCGGGCGTATGCCAATGAACAAATGTTAGATAGACTGGTAACGTATTTGGCGCGAAACTCATTTAATCCTATTAACACGCATGTACATTCGTCAATATTAAAAATCATTTTCGAATCAAAATATAGTTATAAATTATAATTGATTCGTTGTAAATATGAAATTGTAACAAAAGAATTATATATTTGTTTCAATATTCAGTTTCTTTATATTTACATTCTTTACTATTTGGTTATATTGTTTAGTATATTTTCGTGAATAGTGAATATATATGATAGTACAAACATTTATAATATAAAGCTATATAAACAAGTAGTCCTTTTACAAATATAATATTTACATTTCGTTACATACATGTCATATAATAAATGTAGCAAAATTACTTCTTTTACAGTTGGTACACTTTTCCCGCGTTTACTAGCGCATAGTGACGCACTCTGTTCGTGTCAATATTATAAATGATAATGGAGATTAGATGTTATTAGTAATGAAAAATAGTATTTGTATTATTAATTATTTGGTATTTTATGTAACGAAAAAATATTAAAAGACGGTTCATTATTACGAAGTGTGACTAGGTCTTACTAGTATAAATGATGTCTTCGTTCAATTTTAATGATTTTTCAACTCAGTTGCAAGACATTGCTCAAAATGATGCCGGTATTGGTGTATCTTTTGCGAAGAAATCACTTAAACTTGATACCGAAGAAGATGGTCAGTAATTTCAATCGAAATTATTTATTACTAAACTTAAATAATCTATTATTGAATTCTTAAATACTTTTTATAAGTTTATGCAATGTTGTATGAATATTTTCATGGTTATATAAACTGAACATTTAATTCTCTACTTAGCATCAGAAATAGTCAAAGCAATACGAGCATGCACAAATCTGGAATACTTAGACTTGGAAGGTAACACTTTGGGACCACTTGCTGCTAAAGCTGTGGCTCAAGCATTGGAAGAAAATGGCTCATTAATGAGACGTGCCCTTTGGAAAGATATGTTTACTGGTCGTGTAAAGTCAGAAATACCAAAAGCACTTGAGTATCTTGGTACTGCATTATGTACTGCTGGTACTCGTCTCTTTGAACTTGATTTAAGTGACAATGCTTTTGGCCCAATTGGTATTGAAGGATTAGCTAATTTTTTAACCTCTAGTTCTTGTTATACACTTCGTGTGTTAAGATTAAACAATAATGGTCTTGGAATATCAGGTGGACAAATGTTAGCAAAAGCGTTATTAAATTGTTATGATAATAGTTCTGAAACAGGTAAAATTTATTATTATCTATTCTATTAATGATTAAAGTAAATCAGTAAATTAATATCTACATTTTTTTTCAGGATCATGTCCTTTAGCATTAAAAGTATTTGTTGCTGGAAGAAACAGACTGGAAAATGAAGGTGCAAAGGCATTAGCATCTGTTTTTAAAAAATTAACTACTTTAGAAGAAGTTGCTATGCCTCAGAATGGTATATATCATAAAGGCATAATAGCACTTGCTGATGGATTATCTTTTAATCCTGGATTACGAATTTTAAATCTTAATGATAATACAATTGGGTTAAAAGGAGCTCAAGCAATTGCTAAAGCATTGCCAAATTTCCAAAATTTAGAACAACTTAATCTTGGTGATTGTTTAATCAAAACACAAGGTAGTATAATTCTAGCAGAAGCATTAGCAGTTGAAGGTAGTTACTCATCGCTCACAGAACTTAATTTAAGTTACAATAGTATTGGAACAAAAGGTGTAAATCCCATAGCTCTTGCTGTGGCTGATAAGGAACAACTTGAAATTCTCCAATTAGATGGAAATATTTTTGGTACAGCAGGTCGTGTTATTTTACGCAAGTTGCTTACAGTTTCAAACAAAATTGAGTCATTAAGTACATTAAATGATGATGAAAGCGATGAAGATGATTTTGATGAAGGAAGTGATGAGAAAGAAGATGATGAAAGTGAAAATGAAGATAAAGAAAATACAGATAACAGAAATAGTTATAAATGGCATACTGTTACAAATGGCAATATAACACAGGTAAAAATATCAGTTGCAGAGTTTCTGAAGTCACCAGCAGGAGAAAAGTTGTTATTATTACAAGGTGATGTGCAAGATTTTGTAAATCATGCCAAAGTGAGTAAATAACGTTATATTTTTATTATTAACATTGTTAATATTGTATTACACTTAACATTTCTTGCATTTTAGAATGTATCAAAAAATGATACATCTCCAGAACTAAAATTCATTCAAGAGTTTACAAGAATAATTATGATAGTATCAGCATTTAGTACAAGTGGTTATGCTGATGTGAGAATAAAAGCTCAGAATCTTACAGATGCTTTGTACTCAAAATTATGTACCTTTGCGATAGAAAATGATCAGATTTCTGTTTGGAATAACGCCTTACTAGTCAATTTAGGTTTAATAAAAGTACGTACTTTACAATAATTACTTTATGTGTATTATAAATAGGACATTCTAACATACCTTTATATTTCAGGCTGAAGATAAAAACAGCGGAAAAATTGATTGGAATTTAGAAGGATGTTTTAAAGCATTAGAAATAATTAGTCAAAAAGATTATTTTTTACAAGAAACACGAAATACATTAAAATTCTTTTTGGAAAAGCCAATAAGGGTGAACAAATCAAAAGTTGTAGATTCATTTCAAAATTCAAAAGATTCTCTTAAAGCTGTTTTAGGTCGTATACAAAGTACATAATAATTAATGAATTATTTTGTATGGAATATTGATATATAAGACATATCTGTTTATTTTCAAATGTTTTGCAAATTGCAAAAACACAATTTAATTATAAATTTTTGAAAAATAAAAGTGTTGTATCAACTTCTTTATAAGTTTTTTTTATATATAAGTAATAATGTTATTGTGCATATTACGATCTATTTTGTTATTGAAGATAGAATTTTCCAGAAGACGAGTATCAAAATTGCATTAGACTAGACCTCTGATAATGAATACAAAAATTTTAGTTAGCGGTAATATTTTCATTAATTTGGAATATGAAAAATAGATTGAAATTTGTACAGAATAAATAATAAAATTTTACGTCAAATGCACCAAAAATTAAAATTCTTAGAAGTTCTTATTACTCTAAAAATGAGAATTTTTAATAAAACTTCTAGCAATTGATTATAGCAATTAAATATAATGAAACTTTCATTCTGTTGTGGACAGTGCAGATGCAGGATTCCAACCAGGGTGAAACAAATCTGCTGCTAATAGAGTACAGTGTGATGATGGTTGATCCTTCATATACATTGTTGCCTAAAATAATCCAAATATAAATTAGTAGATATTGATTTCACACATATGTTAAGTATATTTACATACAAGGAATAGAGTGAGTTGGAATTTTGTTTTAGAATCACAGTCTTGTCCAAGAGTAGAGGGATAGTGTACAATACCACCACTGTTTTTTATATCTGCCGCAATAAGTTCTAAACACTGTTTTTCATCAACCTTTACTTTCTCGATTATCGATTCTATAGAAAATATTAAAATACATTATTGCATTGTATACCCAAAAATGAACTTATAATATGTTTGTAATATTTTCTTACTTCGAGCAGATATATCTGTAGACAAAAATCTCACTAAAAGTACAGCACACTCTAAAGATTTCAAAAGAAGATGTGGATAACGTCGCATGAAAAGTTTTGAAAGCAACATGTTACCTCGATTTCCTGATAAAGTATTATCACTAGGCGTACATACCACTTCATCTTTTGTTCTTCGTATAAGCAATATTGTGCCATCATATCTTCAAAAATAATAAAAAATTATATATTTTTGTGTGCGTGCGTGCGTGTGTATAGAGATTATAGCAACATATAATACCTATTTAATTGCTCAGCAATATTTAAATTGAAATAGTTCCTAATAATATTTCGTACCAAACCTTCTAACAATGAGGACATTGTCATAATTGCTAATGGAAGTATATCGTCGAATGTAGCATCCAGTATCTATAACATGTATTAATATAACTCTTTTTATAGAATTATTTTTATTAAAATATTTTATGTAAATTTATTTGTATTATATTAATGTATAAAATATATGTTGTTCTTACCAAACTTTGAATAGAAGGATAATTCATAGCAGCCCATGTTGCAGTATATCCACCAATACTCCAACCATAAAGAATTATTTGTTCCTCGGGAAATTTTAAATGATCGATTGCAAATCGCATTACGCAATCGATAGCATTTTCTTCTTGGAGAGGATACGGCGCGCCCTTTGTAGTCATTTTCATGTCTTACTGTTATCATTTTATGATCATAGTTTGACTGAAGAAGAAATCTTGCCATTACTTCAATTACATTTAATTTACATACATGACTGATATTAAGTGTAACATTGTCAAAATTCCATCTTTGCAGTTTTAAGTGAAATATGATAAAGTAACAGCAATTCTTCTCATCAAAATATTGATACCAATAGATTTTGGAATGATCTAAAATAATACTTACAGTACTACTACCAAAGCCTGGGTGATTCCAACCTAATATAGAATATCCTTTACTCAAAGGAGTTGATATAATACCAGTCTCATAAAATCCACAATTTCCTTCACATGTGATAACTAATATATTGCCTTTTGTTGTTCTACAAAATTAATGTATATATATATAAATAATATATCATAAAATAATACTTTTAGAAAGAAACGTTATTACTGTTTACATTACTTGTTACGTCGATTAATAAATATGGCATCAATTTCATTATCATCTGCAGTCAATAACTTGTACCTTTCTCCACCATGTTTTATTAAATGCATTCTTCCTTTCAATAGTGTAGATCCTATATTAATAATATGTTAAAAATAATGTTACTAATAATATATGTAAATAAATAAAAAATTAATATACTGTATATAATAATGATCTATTTGACTTACGAAATGCCCAGTTAAGAATTGATATACTTCCTGGATATATTAACTTAATAGCAAAAGTATGAGCTACAACATATGATATAAATTTACAAGGCAATGTAAATATAAATTCTTTACCAGTTTGCCTTTTTGTGCGGCCATTAGAAGCTGCAATTTTTTCTAAAGTCAACTTTTCACTAAGTGTATCCCTATAAATGTAAATTCAAAGAAGTATTGAAACTTAATGTGATTTTAATAAATAAGAAAAATATACCTTTTAATTTTATAATCTACAGGTCTTGCCCAAAACTCAAACTCATATTTATCAAGTTCCTGCTTTGTTTTTGCATTATAATGTGTATTTGCTTCATTAAGTATTTTTAAGAATTTTAAATATATTGGATTGGTGGCTCTAGAATAACCTCGAGCAGCTAATGATGTAATGAAAATTGCACTAGCACCAGTTGCTAATTTACTCAAAGAAGAAATACTCTCAGTTATAGAATGTTGATGGAAAAACATAACCACAAATGGGATTACATATAAAGTGATTGACCAAATTGCTGCAAACTAAAATAAATTTATCAAAATATTTATTTTATTAACATCTATTACTTAAATAATCTTACAATAAATTATGTAATTAATAATATTAATCTTTAATATTGCAAATAACATTCTTAATAAAATAAGGTTAGTTTTTATTAACAAAAATAATTATAACATATTTTTTTATAATTAACTACTTACCCAAATTACGATTTGATCACCCCATCGTTCTAAACTGTTAGGCTCGTATGATTTCTGAAATAAATGAATATAGACATAACCTAAAATATATTGGTCTAATAAGTTTTACATAATTATTAATACATACATCTACCAGATGACCAATACATGTTATTTCATAAACTTTAAAAAGTCGAGGACCAAAATTACATTTCCAAAGTGTCTGTATGAAAGACATTTCTCATTTGTTTTAAATACTTGAAACAAATCTATGTCCCGAGTTACCAGTAAAATACGAAACACAGTACTTAGCAAATCATGCACATGATGTAAGAAAACAAATTGCTATAATAAATTATGTATTTACTAACTATATGTAATATATACCTAAAAAAATTCCGCTTATTATAAATTTATACTACCTTTTCCTTTAATGATAATTTTATATGAATTCAAAATCAAATATTATAAAGTTTATAAGAATAATTTCTAGGTAAAATTAATTTTATAAAAATATATTCTTGTTTAATATTTGTCCAATAATTTATTATTATATCTTTATTACAATTAAGAATAGTAATTATAAATTTTGATAAAATGAGGAATTAATTTGTTATTAAAAGGTTTTATGTACTTTCTTGTATATTCGTTTTTAGTGAATAAATTTGTAACTTATTTCTATTAAATAAGAATGAAAATCAATAAAACAAGAAACATTCGTGTAATTACTCGTGTGAAATTATTACATTTTTACATAAAATATGTATAGTTATTTAAACACCGCGGTTATTTGATTTATGCGCATTTCATAATTATAGACAATCAATTATGTTTACATATAATACATAATATTACATGAAAAACAAAACAATATATTACAAAAAATTAATATTTAACAAACTTTGAGTAAATGCTTGCAGTTACATAAAAAAATTAAGTGGTGTACTCCAAAAATGTACTTAAAATAGTCTGCGAAAAATTGGACAATTTGGATAAGAGTCGATTCTGGGACCGTCCATTAAATTGTGCTTTTTGGAACGTATAGAGAAGTTACTGGAAGATTCGGAACAAGTACGATAGTGGACAGTAGTTACTACATATTACGTGCGAGATTGATAATACAATTTTCAATTTCCATCGGCTTGGTGTATCCAATTTTGTTCAATATGTCAGACTGGGACACTGCTCCTATTACTTTACGAAAACGTCCCCCAAAAGCTTCAGTACTTAAATCGGAACAAGTAACTTTTACGATAAATATTTTAATTTATTTTGTCTAAGATGATTTCTTCATCCAATGTTGTGTAATTGTGTTTATTTACAGGCAGTGAATGCTGCACGTCGTCAAGGATTTGTCATTGAAACACAAGCAAAATGTACGTAAAATTGATTAAATTAATAAGATGTAGGTTACTAATTCCTTAATCTTGGTTTCTTGATTTCTGTTAATTGAAAATATATTTATGTGTTAAAATATTATGAGGATAACATGAAAATAATATCATGATGTAATTCAAGACATTACGAATTTAGTTAATTGCTTGTTTATTTTTTAACAAAATTCTTAAATTGATAAATATGTTTTCTTAAAATTATAAACATATATTATATTTTTTTAGGGGGTGGAGGAACAAATAAGCAACATATTGCAACTAAAAATACAGCTAAATTAGACAGAGAAACAGAAGAATTAAAACATGACAAAATTCCGCTTGATCTTGGCAAATTAATTCAACAAGGAAGACAAAGCAAAGGATTATCTCAAAAGGACCTAGCAACAGTATGTTATTATTTTCATGTACAATATAAACATTTATATGTATATAATATACATTTATTTTTTTTTGTGTGTAGAAAGTAAATGAAAAAGCACAAGTCATTAATGACTATGAAGCAGGTCGTGGAATTCCAAATCAAATGGTTATTGGTAAAATTGAACGAGTGTTAGGAATAAAATTACGTGGTAAAGATCGTGGTAAACCATTATCGATTCCTGGAAATAAAAAGTGAATCTTAAAAATTGTAGGATTGAGAACAACTGTCACTCTCTTTACCTTTGGTTATTTTATTATATACTTTAAAATAAAATATTATTTTATTAAGTATATTATTGTGTATTATAAAGTAGGTTGTTATAGTATGCTTTCATGTATAGGATACAAGAAGCATACTTTTTTAATTTTAAAAAGGCATATGTGTTCAGTTCTCAACTTACAAACATTAATTTATAAATTTGTGTACCATTTTGTTACATTTTTGAAGTACATTTGACTACTATTATTGTGATATGTCTATGAATAATATTTTACAGTTTGGTTAATGTAGGCTAAATAAAATAGTATTAATGCAAATAGAGTAAAAGGTCTATATGTGTATGAATCATTGGTTTGATAGCATTTAAGCATTTATACACACACACACACACACACCACACTCATTTCAATGTATAATATGATACAAATCACAATAGCTGTATATACAAATAAGAAATTATTAAATAAATATTAATTATATTTTTTAGCATTAAGTTTATTTATATAGAAATTTGATAATACATCAATTTCATCCCACTTCATTAATCTTTTCTCAGTTCATAACTTGAATCTTGTATACCATCATTTGTTATCATTTTAATACAAATAGAATCACCAGTGTAAATATCTCTTTCTGCTGCCGATACAAAAACATCTTTTATAATTGCAATAGCTCTTTCTTGGGTTAAAGGAATAGGTTCAACACCTTCTTGATTTTTATATCCAATCTAAACAAGTATATTTTTTTTTAATAGTAAGTTATAATGAATTTTGATATAATTTTGTTGTATAAAATATTTCTTTAATACCTGATTGTCCAAGAGAGGTTGCAAAAGGGCACCAGCAGAACCACCTGCTCTGTATTTTGTTACTTCGCAATGTCCAATTGGATCATAACTAAATACACAGCCTTTACCATCCTCATCTAATCCACCAAGAATATTACTTACATAATAAGGAAAGAATCGCTTATAATATAACATTATTGATAGTGTTTGTGCAATTGCCTGTGTTGTCATTTTTTTCTGATGTTCGTACTCATATATCTACAGATATAACAGTTGTCTTAAATATTGAATCTTAGTGATATAAAAAATGAAACTTCTTTGTTTTAGTATGTAATATATTTTTAAATAGTTTTACCTGCATTCTAGCAGTTAAGAGTTTAGTTAGCATAAGTGTATCACACCAACAACCAGAGCAACCTAAAATAGTTTTAGATGACAAAGGAAATAGTTTTTGTTGTTCACGTGTATAAATAGAAAAGCCTGCACTTAGACGTGTGTCTGCTGCTATTACACAGAAATCATCTCCAGCAAGAGCTATGACACTTCTAAAATTTTAAAACAGTGGACAAATTCGCAACAAATAATAAAGAATATAATTATTAAAAATATTATTTAAATATTAATTAATAATTAAAAATATATTTTTATTTTCATTTAATAATCTTAAAAAGATTTAGGTTATATTGAAAACTTACCCTCCGTTATCAGCGTATGGATTAAAACTTTTCATTTTTGCTGCTTGTGTCTCATAATCAGGTAATGATCTTGATGGATATTCAGTTATAAAAGCCATTTTCTTCAATATTATTTCACTAAACGCGTCTTAAACACTTCTCAGACTGAATGACAATACACTTTACGTAAAGTTGTATGGCAATGGTAAGGCAAAACATTTCTTTTCTCACACAGGCATATGCGTAGTTGTATACGTATGATTGGCTAGTTCATGCATGCTCTACAGTAATTACCAATAGCCATAGATTTACTTTTAAATTTTGTAATTGTACAACAAATCATGGAAATGATTTAGAAATGTTCATTCCAAATGAAATATAAAAAATATAATTTCAAAATATAGTTATTCTATTATTCCATTTAATAAGATAAAAAAATAAACGAGGAATAAATAATTATTAAACATAAATAATAAAATTAACAAGTTAAGTTGAATTGACTCAAATTTTAGATTAAATACTATTTTTATCTTTCGCTTTTTCGTTCTTCCTAAATTAAAAATTCATAACGGAATCATGAGTTTCTATTGGTTATTGCGCCTATTCTAATAACTCGTATGTGGCAAGTTTCAACCTAGCAGCCGAATGTATTATACACGAATGAACTTAACGAATTACTTTATCAGTACTGATAACGTTCGAACTAGTTGGCAGAATTTTATAAGATTAGAAAAAGAAAAAAGAATTTTTTGATAGTATATTGAAATGGCAACTGACAATAACAGACGCGTCGCATTAATTACTGGTATTACTGGACAAGTAAGGTTGACATATTATTTTGTTGACATACGTATTTACTATGTTTTAAGTACTGGTTTTAATCTTTCATACAGATGTGTCAATTTACTGTATTGTAAATTATGTAAATTGTATTATTTCAATATAAATTAAACTATTTTAATATTATATTATTTTGTTTCTTTTAGGATGGTTCCTATTTAGCAGAATTTTTATTAGAAAAAGGATATGATGTACATGGTATAATTAGACGAGCTAGTTCCTTTAATACTACTCGAATTCAGCATCTCTTTGCAGATCCAAAATGTCATCGTCAAGGAAAAATGAAGCTTCATTATGGTGACATGACAGATTCTAGCAGTTTAGTTAAAGTCATTAGTTCTGTGAAACCAACAGAAATTTACAATCTTGCTGCTCAGAGTCATGTTATGGTACATATTAACTTTTACAATATTAAGTTTATGATTATTTTAAAAAATTAATATATTAATATTTATTATGTTCTTAATATATGGGTTAATAATATATCCAGATTCTTTTTTGTAGGTAAGTTTTGAAGTAAGTGAATACACTGCTGAAGTAGATGCAGTAGGAACTGTTAGATTATTAGATGCAATACGTACCTGTGGCCTTGAAACATCTGTAAAATTTTATCATGCATCAACATCTGAACTTTATGGCAGGGTAACTCAAGTACCTCAAAATGAAAAGACATCATTTTATCCCCGTTCACCATATGGTGATTACATTATTTTATAGATATTTTATAAATTATTTATAGTGCTACTTTATATCTGATGTAATTTTATAAATCGTAAATAACACTAAGTTGAATGTATTGAAATTTCAGCTTGTGCAAAGTTGTATAGCTTTTGGATTGTAGTAAACTATAGGGAAGCCTATAACATGTTTGCATGTAATGGTATATTGTTTAATCATGAAAGTCCTCGTAGGGGAGAGAATTTTGTTACAAGGAAAGTGACTAGATCTATAGCAAAAATACAATTAGGTTTACAAGATTTTCTTGAACTTGGAAATTTAGATGCTAAACGGGATTGGGGACATGCAAAAGATTATGTTGAAGTAAGAGACATAAATTTATATTATTAACTGTTCATAATAGTGAAAAGACTAATACAAATATCTATAGGCAATGTGGTTGATGTTGCAACAACCAACTCCAGATGATTATGTTATAGCAACAGGAGAAACACATAGTGTTAGGGAATTTGTAGAAGCAGCATTTCAATATGTAGGACGTACTATTAAATGGGAAGGTGAAGGTGTAAATGAAACAGGGCAGGATGCACAAACAGGACAAGTATTAGTTAGAGTAAATCCTAAATATTTCCGTCCAACAGAAGTAGTAAGTGTTAATTACATATAACAGTAACTATATTACTGTAATATTATGTATAAATGATTAATATTTATTTATATAGGATGTTCTTTTGGGTGATGCTACCAAAGCAAAAAAAGAAATTGGTTGGAAACCTACCATTACATTTGAGGTATTTATAATAGAATCAGTATTTTTTATTCTAATATATAATTACCTGATTCTGTAATAAGAAACATTATTTTAGGGTCTTGTAAAGGATATGATGGATACTGATTTAGAACTCATGAGAAAAAATCCAACTGCTTAAAGTTATTTTTCATCTATAATAGAACTTAATGCATTTTTAAAATATATTCTATATCTCTATTAGATAATGATGTTTAAACAATAGATTTATTATAACATAAGGAAATCTAAATATCATTTTATAATATTATATATTCTTGGGTCAGACGTAGTCAAACTTTTCACTACTTAGGTACAAAAAAAATAGCTTTATTAAATATGTGTATACATTAAATGTAATGATATGTAATATACGTGGATACTAATTGTTATCATTTAACTTTATGAGATATAATCTACATATTTCATACATGTTATTAATGATTGTTACATGTTTATTATTTTTTGTTTTCTATTATCGTTCTATTTTAGAAACACTTACATTGTAGAAATTATATTTTTCTTATTTTATTTAGAAACGATTTTAATTGATGACAAATGGCACAAGATTATTGAAATAATTTTTATATATAACATGTCTTCCTTGTACACGTGTTAATCTATAATTTTGTATATAATGTACCATATTTTAGTCTAATCATTAAATACTTTTAATCTTTGTACGCAATGTTTGATGTATAATTAAAAACATAAACACATTTTTGTAACAAACAGCATTCATTTTATATTATATATAAGTATTTTCAGTAAAATGAGTTATATACCAGTTAATTTAGTGTATTGAAAAAATATAAAGTAACGATTAATTATTTATTTTTATATCAAGATACATAAATCCCCGACATTCAAATGGATGATTTGTTCGTAGATTTTCGTAAGATATTCTCGATTGTAAACATCATCGACTTTACGCAGTGTCCTTGTCCTTCTGTGTATTTCATGTTCTCGTTTCGTGTATTTTCTGCGACGTTTTTTGTTTTAATTGTTTCATATCTCTGTTCGTCTTTTTCTTTATATTTTAAAGTAGACAAGATCTCCGATGAAATCTAAAATAATAAACGATTAACAAAAAAATTTACAAAGAATTTACAAAAAAAAGAAATAAATCTCTTAAAATTACTATAATATTTGGATCAAATAAAAACATTTTTTTTCGTTTTTAGTACAGAAAGTAATGAGATGATACTCACAAAAAAAGAAGGAAAAAATAAAAAGTAAAAGTTGTATAAAATGCTTTGAAGCGTCGACACGGTTTAATTTTCCATACCGAAACTACTGTACGATTTTGTTCCTGTTTATCTTGCGCCAACCCTCGTTGTTTCCTCATTCTTCTTCTCCTGTAATTACCATGTTCAAACATCTCGCTTGCTGAGGGATCTAAAGTCCAGTAACTTCCTTTTCCAGCTTGATCCTCTTCATTATCATTCCCAACCACTTTGTCTCGCGCTATCTTTACAAAACAGTCATTTAAGCTTAAATTATGCCTTATACTATTTTGCCATCCTTGGCGATTTTCTCGGTAGTAAGGAAACCTATCCATAATGAATCTGTAGATACCCGAGAGTGTGAGTCTTTGTTTAGGCGAAGAATTAATAGCCATGGCTATCAAGGCGATGTACGAATATGGTGGTTTTTCATAACGTGGCTGAGGTTTGTACTTAATCAGCGGAATATCCCATGAGAAAGGCACGTTTCTCGAATTCAATATATCCGGGACTAAATTATAATAACTTGGCAAAGGACACATTGTTGGAAACGCTTCTTCTGTGCTCCATAATTCGTAATTTCTACGTAGATCGCAGTTGTAGATCTTCGATACCGAGCAAGGATGGTTTTGATACCTATTCGGCTCCATCGAAAGCTGATCAAAGCATTCGATACTCTAATATCTATGTATTTTATTACGTTCGATATTTCCTTCTTTTGCAAAAAAATATCGAAATTAGATTTCTTATTATTTAAATTATTGAATTTCTATAAATCTATTTGAATTGAAATTCTTCTGATTATATCTTTCCTTTCAGTTTTCTCTCATTTTTTTATACTTCTCACATACCGTCGTTATCAATATTTGTTCTTATCTTCGGTGACATTATCCCGGATATTCAGAGTCAACCTTGTAGCGCAACTACGATTTACACGGTTTTACAAATAAGTCTATATCACGAATAATTTGCTTTTACTGTCTAGTTCACCCGTTTTTAAGGACCAATAACATCGAAGATCCTCGGGTTCTGCTATAATCGGAGCATGCATTCTTTCAGATTCAATGATCACTCGGAACACTTTACACCATTCACAATTATACTCTCGTGAAACATACAACGAGTACCAAGATCAAATCTAAGAAATTTTTAACTAAGTACCTTTGGATTGGAACACCGAATCGTCTTGAACTGATTCGAGCTTGGGTGCGTCGAGGACTGACTGCGATTTGCGGTCGGTTAGACCAATTCTCTAACGAAGGGTGTTTAATTTGACAGAGGAGATACAGAGGATGGACCAGCTCCGCCCATCGTGGCTTCCCAGAGATACGTCGTTTGCGCGTTCCCAACGCAAGGGAGGCGTGGGTTACCTATCCACGACCCGTGGTACATGTTTTATTGCTGTTTACACATATGCTGTCCCAACACCCACGCTGGCAGTAAACGAGCCGATACGTAAACAAAGTTGCGGTAATTATACCGAAACCGTGCCGCTTCTTGGAAT